>NW_027187369.1:3994417-4231917 GCF_028583685.1 Petaurus breviceps papuanus | reverse complement strand
TACACATGTATACATACATTCACACATGTATTTATACACACATACACCCTTGTATATAAGCATATATATATATTTGTATACACATATATATTCCCTTCAACTATCCTCATACTGAGAAAAGTCTCATGAGTTACAATTATCATTTTTTCATGTAGGAATGTAAATAGTTCAACTTTAACAAGTTCTTTATGATTTCTTTTTCCTGTTTACCTTCTCAAGCTTCTCTTGCTTCTTGTAGTTGACAGTGAAATTTTCTGTTCAGCTCTGGTTTTTTCATCAAGAATGCTTGAAAGTCATCTATTTTGTTGCATGGCCATATTTTCCCCTGAAACATTATACTCAGTTTTGCTGGGTAGGTGATTCTTGCTTTCAGTCCTAGCTACTTTGACCTCTGGAATATCATATCCTAAGCCCTTTGATCCCTTAATGTAGAAGCTGCTAGATCTTATGTTATCCTGATAGTGTTTCTACAGTACTCAAATTGTTTCTTCCTGGCTGCTTGTACTATTTTCTCCTTGACCTGGGAACTCTGGAATTTGGCTACAATATTCCTAGGAGTTTTCTTTTTGTGATCTTTTTCAAGAAGTTGTTGTTGAATTCTTTCCATTTCTATTTTGCCCTCTGGTTCTAGACTATCAGGGCAATTTTCCTTGAGAATTTCTTGAAGGATGATTTCTAGGTTCTTTTTATGATCATGGCTTTCAGGTGGTCCAATAATTTTTAAATTATCTCTCCTAGATCTATTTTCCAAGTCAGTAGTTTTTCCAGTGAGAGAGTTCACATTGTCTTCTATTTTTTTTAAATTTGTTTGTATCTGTTTTATAGTATTTTGATTTCTCATGAAGTCATTAGCTTCCATTTCCTCCAATCTAATTTTGAAGGAATTATTCTCTTCATTGAGTTTTTGAAATTCCTTTTCCATCTGGCTAGTTTGGCTTTTTAAGGCATTCTTCTCCGCATTGGCTTTTTGGACCTCTTTTGCCATTTGAATTGGTCTATTTTTAAGGTGTTTTCTTCAACATTTTTTGGGTCTCCTTTAGCAGGCTGTTGACTTGCTTTTCCTGGTTTTCTTGCCTCATTCTCATTTCTCTTCCCAATTTTTCCTCTACTTCTTTTACTTGATTTTCACAATCCTTCTTGATCTCTTCCATGGCCTGTAATTAGCTCATTTTTTTTTGGAGGTTTTTGATGTAGGAGTTCTGACTTTGTTGTCTTCCTACCGTTCCATGCATTGATCTTTTTTGTCCCCCCCAAAAGGATTCTATGGGCTGATAGTGCTTCCTCTCCTTTCTTGTCTTTCCAGCCAATTATTTGACTTCTGAGTTCTTTGCCACAGTAATACTCTGCTTCCAGAGTGGAGAGCTTGGGGTTTTCGCAAATGTCAGAGGTCTGAGGAGGGTGCCCTCTCTACAGATATCACACTGGCACATTGGAGTTTCTCACCCCAGGACCATTACCCAGGACAGCACCCCAGATCCAAGCAGGTTAAAGTAAGAGAGATTACCCGCTAAATGGTTTCTTGGTCCTCCTACAGTCTACAGGCTAGGAGCTCCTAAGGCAGCCAGGCCACTTCTCTCACCCAAGGTGCAGGGGCTGGACCTCACTCTTCCGCCCCCCTGTTCCAAAAGAGTTCCCCATTGACCTTTTACTTTGTCTTTGGCATTTATGGGTTTAGAAGTATGGAAACCACCACAGCTGCTGGTGATTCACTCTCCTGAAGTCTGCTCTGGCCAGCCTGCTAACTGGGGCCACGCTGCATCAGGAATTGCGTGGCTTGCCAGGACTGCACTGGGCTCCCAGCAAATTGCGATAGACCCTTCCTGTCAGCCTTCCAGGCTGCTGTCAGTGGGAGATTTGTTTCTCTGTGTCACTTTGTGGGTTCTATAGCTCTAAAATTTGTTTAGAGTCATATTTTACATGTATTGGAGGTGGTTGTGGAGAGAGTTCACTGAATTTTCTGCTTCTACTCTGCCATCTTGGCTCTGCCACCTGCTTTGTTTTCTAGAATGTTTTCATTCAGTAATTGCCAGAGATATATCATATCATTTTAAAAAATCTACTCAATTATTAACTTCATTCTTATTTATCTTTTGTTAGGTTTTTCTCCATGTGAAAAGAGTACATTGACATTTTTACTTGCATTGGTTTGTGCAAATTGGGCCATTCTGCTTCCATTCACTCTACAATGTTAGCCAGAACCTTCATCTTTGCTTTTCAGGAAATAGAAGAGATAGCTTAGAATTGGGTGGCCAGAACAGTTGATTGGTTCATGTATCTTTGCATCCTTCTTTGTGTGTGCCTTCAATGTCTGGTCTCTTATCCATAAACCCTGAACAGTTCTACTTTGAGTAGTTTGCAACTATATTTATGTCCCTTGAGATCTAGAAGTAGATGAATTAGTGTTGTTCTGATATAATGAGATGATCTATGTAAAGCAGTACACAAATGTCACTTGTTATTATTCCTCATAATTCTTCTTGAATAGCTATGGTGGGAGCGTTATTTAAAATAATAAATTGGTTATCTCTAAGGTCCCTTCTACCCCTAAATCCTAAGTAAAGATTTTATCCACTTCAATCAGATGATTTCTAAAGCCCTTTTCCACTCTGAGGTTCTCTAACCCTATGGAATGCCAAATTTTAAATTCATTATTCAGAAATAAATTTGTCTTATAATTGTTGAGGTAAAATGACTTGTGATTTTCTAGAAATACTGTTTTCTGAATTGGTCCCCATACATAACTACTTCCCAGCTAATTATGATAATTTAGGTTTAGGTAAGTTTAGTGACCAAGAAAACTATTGATCTTTAGTCTCTATATTTATTTCCATTTGTGTACAAGAATTTTATTATTTATAGTGTAACAGACTATCAGAAATAGAAGTAATCTTGTTACTTGATACAATACCTATTCACATAAAAATCTCTTCCATACCATTAATTAAACATGGCTTTCACTTGAATATAGCCAATAAGGACAAAGCTACCAATTTCCATTACTCTTCATTCTTCCTTGGAATGTCTCTAATTGTTAGAAAGCTTTTCTTTTACTCAAATCTCTATACAACTCCTTCCCCTCATAGCTTGATTTTTCCCCTGACTACAAGCAGAGTCAAGGTAATCCATCCCACAGGATAAGCTTCCAAATAAATGGAAACAGCCCTCATTCCCTCATCTCGGTCTTCTCATATCCTATCCAAATATCCTGTAGCCTTCATCTTCTCTTCCTATATATGAGCTCTAGTTTCTTCTCCATTCTTTTTACCCTCTTTTGCCCATACTGCAATTTCTCTATTTGTTTCCTTAAAGATAGTCCTTAGAACTGAATATTCTTATTCTGCATCTGACCTGAGTAAAACAGAGTCAAGTGGAATCTCTGTTGTTTCAGACATTGTCTTGCGGTGCAATGTAAGATAATACTAGGTTTTTTTTGTCTGCCATCTCACAATACTCATTTATACTGAGGTTTCAATTCCAGTAAAACTCCTAAATCATATTTTTAGCATGAACAATTATGGAGGTATAACTCTCTCATCTTGTACTTGTGAAGCTGGTTTTTTAAGTTAAATGTGGTATTTTATGTTATTGATATTAAATTTAATCTCATTTCAATTAGCTAATTTTTCTAGTCTTTCAAGATATTTTGAATTCTGTTTCTTTCATTTAGAATGTCAGGAAGACTATATGCAATAGGGGAAAAATGTTGGGTGTAGAACCACAAGAAACCTTGAGGCATAAGCTGTCTTTGCAACTTAGTAGTTATATTGTCCTGAGAATGTCACATAACCTCTCCATATCTCAATTTCTTCATCCATAAAATGGGAATGCTCATGCCTACAGTATTTACCTCACAAATTTGTGAGGATAATTACATAAGAATGTAAAGAGTTTTGCAAATGTTAAAATCCTATCAAAATTTCAGCTATCATCATTAGCTATTCTTATTGTCTTCATTTGATCTTTGTCTTTATTCAAGTCACTAACAAAAATGTTGAACCATTGACCAGGGAAGATCCCCAGGCATTCTATTACAGACATTTTTCTACTTTATATGATCCACTAATGAATACTCTTTGGGACCTGTCATTCATAAACTTTTGAATCTAGTTATGTGTTCTGTTATCTAGCCCACAACTCTCTGCCTTGTCCACAACGAGAGCGTGGAGGGGCTTTATCAAATTCTTTAGGTAAATTAAATCTTGATAAAATATTGATATTGTATTCCCCTTTTGTAATAACCCTGTCAAGAAAGGAAATGAGTCTGGCATGAATTGTTCTTACTGAAGCCACATTATTTTAAAATGAGCTCTGCCACAATTACAGACACATTGTATTTGTGATGACTAACTTTGATAGACTGGACTCTTCTCAGCAATGTGTGATTATAAGACAACTCAAAAAGATTCATAATGGAGAAGGCTATCCATATCCAGAAAAAAGAATTACAGAGTCAGAAAGAAGACTGAAGCAAACTATTTGCTCTTTCTTTTTTGTTTTGTTTTGTTTCTTCTTTTTTGTTGTTCATTCCATTGGTTATAATTCTTTACAACTGGATTAATGCTTAATGTGAAAGTATATGGAGAACCTATATCAAATTGTATGCCGCCATGGGGGGGAGGGAAAGAAAATTTAGAACTCAAAAATTTGTGAAAGAGAATGTTGTCAATAAATTATAAAAAATAAAGTCATCACTGCTTCCTTTTCTAGCATATTTTCTAGAAATTTGAAGCAAGAAAAGCCAAACCTATTAACCTAGAGTTTTGAAACTCCACCTACGTTTTTTGTAGGTGGGAGTGTGGGTGTACTTTTTTAATACCTTCTTTTTCTCAGTGATGTTTCTTTTTTAATTTTAATTTTTTGAAAAACATTTCATTTTTCCTTATTTAATGTTACAACAATTTTAACATTCATTTTTAAGAATTTTGAGTTCTAAATTCTCTCCCTCTATCCTCTTGCCTCTCCCTGATGGCAAGCAATTTGATATAGTTTATAAATGTGTAGTCATGTAAAATATATTTCATTTTAGTTTTATTATTTTATTTTTATTAATTTGTTTGTTTACTTTTAGTTAACAAGATTCAATTCCACAATTCCTTGAGTTTCAAATTTTGTCCCCCTCCCTCCCCTTGCCCACCCACCATGGCGGCATACAATCGAGTATAGGATCTGCAAATACTTTCACATTAGACATTAGTCAGGTTGTAAAGACGGATTGTATCAGATGGAATGAAAAATGGTAGAGAGGAAATAAAACCAAACAAGAAAAAGAAAAAGATCAAGTGGTTTGCTTCAATCTGGATTCATACTCCGTTCTTTCTAGTTCTTTCTCTGGTTGTAGACATCTCTCTCCATCATGAGTCTTTTGGGATTGACTTATATCACTGCATTGCTGAGAAGAGTCCAGTCTATCAAAGCTGGTCATCACACATACGTTGTGTCTGTAATTGTGTACAAATTTTTCCTGATTCTACTCTTCTCACTCAGCATCAGTTTGTATAAGCCTCTCCAGGTAAATATGAAGTCCATCTGCCCCTCATTTCTTATAGCACAATAGTATTCCATTACATGCATATACCACAACTTGTTCAGCCATTCCCCAATTGATGGGCACCCCCTTAATTTCCAATTCTTTGCTACCACAAAAAGAGCTGCTGTAAATATTTTTGTACATATGGGTCTTCCTCTTACTTCTATGATCTCTTTGGGATATGACCCTAGAAGTGGTATTGCTGGCTCAAAGGGTATGAAATTATTTATAGCCCTTTGGGCATAATTCCAGATTGCTCTCTAGAAAGGTTGGGTCAGTTCACAACTCCACCAGCAATGCATTAGTGTTCCAATTTGCCCACATCCTCTCCAGCATTTGTCATTTTCCTGTTTTGTCATCTTAGGCAATCTGACTGGTGAGATGTGCTACCTCAGAGTTGTTTTGATTTGCATTTCTCTAATCAATAGAGAGAGCATTTCTTCATATGCTTATAGATATCTTTAATTTCCTCCTCTGAAAACTGCCTATTCATATCCTTTGCCCATTTATCAATTGGGGAATGACTTGTATTCTTGTATTTTTGATGCAATTCTCTGTATATTTTAGAAATGAGTCCTTTATCTGAGACATAGGTTATAAAAATTCCCAATTTCCCCCCTCCCTCTTAATCTTGTTTACATTGGCTTTGTTTGTACAGAAGTTTTTCAATTTAATGTAATCAAAATTATCCATTTTTCATTTTATAATGCTCTCTAATTCTTTGGTCACAAAGTCTTCCCCTCTCCACAAATCTGAGAGGTAAAACTATTCCTTGCTTTCCGAGACTGCTTACAGTATCAACTTTTATACCTAGATCATGCACCCATTTATACTTGATTTTGGTATGTGTTAGATAATGGTCTATGCCTAGTTTCTACCATACTATATTCCAGTTTTCATCAAATAGTGAGTTCTTATCCCCAACACTGAGGTCTTTTTGTTTATCAAACAATGGATTACTATAGTCTTTGACTGCTGAATCTCATGTGCCTAATCTATTCCATTGATCCACTTCTCTATTTCTCAGCCAGTACCAAGTAGTTTTGATGCCTGTTGCTTTATAATACAGATTTGTTGTGAAAGAAAACCCAGACCAAAAATCCATTAAAAACATGAAAAAATAGCATTCTTTTATCTGCATTCAGACTCCATCAATTCTTTTTCTAGAGGTGTATAGAATTTTTCATCATGAGTCCTTTGGAATTGTCTTGGGTTATTATATTACTGAGAAAATTTAAGTCATTCACAATTATCATTTTCTGTTTTTGCTGTTACTGTGTACAGTGTTTTCCTGGTTCTGCTTACTTCCCTTGGTGTCAATTCATTTAAGTCTTTCCAAGTATTTCTGAAATGATCCTGCACATCATTTCTCATACCACAGTAGTATTCTGTTACAGTAAAATACCACAACTTCTTTGGTCATTTGATAATTGATGGGCATCCTTCCAGTTTCCAGTTCTTTGCCACCAAAAAGAGCTGTTAAAATATTTTTTTTAAAGAGGTCCTTTTTTGTT
This sequence comes from Petaurus breviceps papuanus, assembly GCF_028583685.1. Taxonomy (NCBI): domain Eukaryota; kingdom Metazoa; phylum Chordata; class Mammalia; order Diprotodontia; family Petauridae; genus Petaurus; species Petaurus breviceps. The sequence continues at coordinate 4,224,876 of NW_027187369.1, read as the reverse complement.
TATGTCTTTAGGGTATATAGTAGTTGTATTGCTGGGTCAAAGAACATGCACAGTTTTATAGTCCCTTTGGCCTGATTCCAAATTGTTCTCCAGAATAATTGGATTGGTTCTGAATTCCACCAACAATGCATTAATATGCACATCTTTTTCCATATCATCTCTAATATTTGTTATTTTTCTTTTTGGTCATAACTAATCTGAAATGTGTGAGGTGGTACCTCAGAATTGTTTTAAATTTTCAATCAGTAATGATTTGTAACATTTTATATGACTCTTGATAGCTTTAAATTCTTCTGCTGAAAACTACCTGTTCATGTCCTTTAACCATTAATCAGTTCGGGAATGATTTGTATTCTTATAAATTTGATTCATTTCTCTATTTGAGAAATAAGACCTTTATCAGAGACACTTGCAGGAAAAAAAAAACATCTACTTTTCCCTAGGTTTCTGCTTTCCTTTTAATCTTGGTTGTAGTGGTTTGGTTTGTGCAATTTTTTTTAATCTTGATATAATCAAAATTATAATTTTTACACCTTGTAATACTATTTATTTTTTGGTAATAAATTCTTCCCTTCTCCGTAGATCTTACAGATAGGAAGTTTTCTGTCCAAATTATGTACCTATTTTGATCTTATCTTGGTACACAGTGGTATTTAATACATTGGTCTATACTTAGTTTTGGCCATGAGACTTTCCAATTTTCACAATAATTTTTGTCAGATAGTGAGTTCTTCTCCCAAAAGCTTGGATTTTTGTGTTTATCAAATGCTAGATTACTATTACATTTGCTATTATGTATTGTGTACCTAATCTGTTCCACTTTTCTACCACTCTATTTCCTAACCAGTACTAGATTGTTTTGATCATTAACACTTTATTAATCTAGTCTGAGATATGAAATGGTTAGTCCACCTTCCTTCACATTTGTTTTCATTAATTCTCTCAATATTCTTGACGTTTTGTTCTTCCAGAGGAATTTTGTTATTGTTTTTTCTAGGTCTGTTAAATAATTTTTGGTAGTTTGATTGGTATGGCACTGAATAAGTGAATTAATTTAGGTACAATTGTCATTTATTTTTGTATTGGCTCAGCCTAGCCATGAATACTTGATATTTTCCAATTGTTTAGCTGTGCCTTTATTTGTGTGAAAAGTGTTTTGTAATTGAGTTTATATAGTCCTTGGGTTTGTTTTGGTGGGTAGACTCCCAAGTATTTTATATTATCTGTGGTTATTTTAAATGGAATTTCTCTTTCTATTTCTTGCTGCTGAATTTTGTTGGTATTATGTGGAAATACTGATGATTTATGTGGGTTTGTTTTATATCCTACAACTTTGCTAAAGTGGTTAATTATTTCATCTAGTTTTTAATTGATTCTGTAGTATTCCCTAAGTATACCATCAAATTATCTGCAAAGAGCGAAAGTTTTATTTCTTCATTTCCTATTCTAATTCCTTCAATTTCCCTTTCTTCTCTTATTGTTACAGCTAACATTTCTATTTTTTATTTTTTTGGAGGGGGGGAGGCAAGGCAGTTGGGGTTAAGTGACTTTTCCAAGATCACACAGCTAGTAAGTTTCTAGTGTCTGAGCTCGGATTTGAACTCAGGTCCTCCTGACTCCAGGGCCAGTGCTCTATTCACTGCACCACCTATCTGCCCCTGCAGCTAACATTTCTAGTACAGTATTGAATAATAGAGGTGATAATTGGCATCCTTGCTTCACCCTTGATCTTACTGGGAATGGTTCTAGCTTATCCCCATTATAAATAATGCTTGCTGATGGTTTTAGTTAAATATTACTTATTTTAAGGAATGCTCCATTTATTCCTATGATTTCTAATGTTTTTTTTTTACTTTAAATTTATTTTTTTAAAGCAATTGGAGTTAAGTAACTTGGTCAAGGTTACACAGCCAGTTATTTCTGGGTGTGGTGCCGAGTATCTGAGCCCACATTTGATCCCCAGGTCATCCCGACACTGGAGCCGGTGCTCTTACTTGCTGAGCCACCTGGCCACCCCTAAGCAATTGGGGTTAAGTAACTTGCTCAAGGTTACATGGCCAGGTGTTTCTGGGTGGGTACTAAGTGTCTGAGCCTGGGATTCGATCCCCAGGTCTTCCCGACACTGGAGCCGGTGCTCTTACTCGCTGTGCTACCTGGCCGCCCCAATTTATTTATTTCTATTTGTCAACATTCACTTTTATAACATTTTGAGTTCTAAATTTTTCCCCTTCCCTTCCCTCTCCCTTCCCTAAGACAGCATGAAATCTGATATAGGCTATACATTTACAATCACATTAAACATATTTCCACATTAGTTATGTTGTGAAAGAAGAATCAGAACAAAAGGGAAAAACACACACAAAAAAGAAAGAGAAAATAGTATGCATTGATCTGCATTCAGACCCCAAAGTTCTTTCTCTGGATGTGGATAACATTTTTTGATCATGATTATTTTGTGATTATCTTAGATCACTGCACTACTGAGAAGAGCTTAGTACAACAAAGTCGGTCATCACACAATATTCCTGTCACTTTGTACAATGTTCTTCTGGTTCTCTGTAGTGTTTTTTTTACTAGGAATAGGTTCTGTATTTTGTCAAAAGCTTTTCTGTATCTGTTCAGATAATTGTATTATTTCTGTTGGTTCTGTTATTTATGTGGTCAATTGTGCTGTTAGTTTTCCTAATATTGAACCAGCCCTCCATTCCTGGTATCAGTCCCACCTGGTGAAAGTGTATGATTTTTGTGATACATTGCTGTAAACTCCTTGCTAGTATTTTATTTAAAAATTTTGCATCTGTATTTATTAGGGAATTTGGTCTGTAGTTTTCTTTCTTTCTCTTAGCTCTTCCTGGTTTAGGTATTAGCACCATATTTGTGCTGTAAAAGGAACTTGGTAGTACTCCTTCTTTGCCTATTTTTCCAAATAGGCAATATAGTATTGGAATTAAATATTCTTTAATTGCTTGATACAACTCACTTCGGAATTCATTTGGTCCTACAAATTTTTTCTTAGGTAGTTCATTGGTCCTGTGATCAAATTTTTTTTTCTAAGAGAGGAATATTTAAGTATTCCATTTTCTCTTCTTTACTCTGGACAATTTATATTTTTGTAAATGTTCATCTATTTCATTTAAATTGTCAGATTTGTTGTTATGCCACTGGGCAAAATAGGTCCTCATAATTGGTTTAATTTCCTCTTAATGGATGTTAAATTCACCCATTTCATTTTTGATACTGGTAATTTTTTTCTTTTAAAAATCAAATTAACTAATGGTTTCCTTCCTTCTTAATAAAACCAGATTCTACTTTTATTTACTATTTCAATGGTTTTCTTATTTTCCATTTTACTAATCTCTTTTGATTTTGGGGATTTCCAATATGTTATTTAATTGGCCATTTTAAATTTGGTCTCTTTTTATAATTTTTTCTAGTTTGCATGCCCAGTTCATTGATCTGCTTTTTCTGTTTTATTTTGATATTAATGTATAGAGACATAAATTTTTGCCTAAGTGCTGCTTTGCCTGTATCCCATAAATTTTGATTTGTTGTCTCATTGCTGTCATTCTCTTTAATGAACTTACTGATTGTTTCTATGATTTTTTCTTTTACCGACTCATTCTTCAGTATTATAATGTTTAGTTTCCAATTGCTTTTTATATATCTTTCCCATGACCCCTGATTAAATATAATTTTTATTGCACAATGATCTGATAAAGGATGCATTTTATATTTCTGCTTTCTGCATTTTATGCCCTAATACATGGTCAATTTTTGCATATATGCCCAGTGCCATTGAGAAAAATGTTTATTTCTTTCTGTCCCCATTCATTTTTCTCCAGAGGTCTGTAATATCTAACTTTTTAGAATTCTGTTTACCTCCTTAAGCTCATTCTTGGTTATTTTGTGGTTATTCCAGGAATACAAGGGTGGTTTAATATTAGGAAAACCATCAGTATAATTGATCATATCAACAGTAAAACTAGCAGAAACTATATGATTATCTCAATAAATGCAGAAAAGGCTTTTGACAAAATACAACATCCATTCCTATTAAAAACATTAGAAAGTATAGGAATAAATGGAGCCTTCCTTGAAATAATAGGTAGCATCTATTTAAAACCCTCAGCAAGTATTATATGTAATGGGGATAAGCTAGAAGCATTTCCCATAAGATCAGGGGTGAAACAAGGGTGTCCACTATCACCCCTCTTATTTAATCTGGTACTAGAAATGTCAGCAGTAGCAATTAGAGAAGAAAAAGAAATCAAAGGAATCAAATTAGGCAAAGAAGAGTCCAAGGTATCACTCTTTGCAGATGATATGATGATATACTTATAGAATCCTAGAGAATCAAGTAAAAAACTACTTGAGACAATAAATAAATCTGGCAAAGTTTCAGGATATATAATAAACCCACATAAATCCTCAGCATTCCTGTATATTTCTAATGAAATTCAGCAGCAAAAGATAGAAAGAGATATTCTATTTAAAGTTACTGTAGACGTTGTAAAATATTTGAGAATCTACCTGCCAAAACAAACCCAGGACCTGTATGATCACAACTACAAAACCCTTTTTGCACAAATAAAGTCATATCTAACTAATTGGAAAAATATCAATTGCTCCTGACTGGGTCGAGCTAATATAATAAAAATGACAGTTTTACCTAAATTAAATTATATATTTAGTGCCATACCAATCAGTTTACTAAAAAAAAAAAGTACTTTATAGAGCTAGAAAAATAGTAACAAAATTCATTTGGAGGAACAAAAAGTCCAGAATATCAAGGGATTTAATAAAAAGAAATGCTAGGGATGGTGGACTAGCTATACCAGATTTTAATCTATATTATAAAGCAGCAGTCATTAAAACTACTGGGTACTGGCTGAGGAACAGAGTAGTGGATCAATGGAATAGATTTGGCACCCAAGACTCAGCAGTCAACAACTTTAGTAATCTATTTTTTGATAAACCCAAAGACCCCAGTTTTGGGGATAAGAACTCACTATTTGACAAAAACTGCTGGGAAAACTGGAATATAGTATGGTGGAAACTGGGCATAGATAATTATCTAACACCATATACCAAAAAAAAGTCTAAATGGGTGCATGATCTAGGTATAAAGGTTGATACTGTAAGCAATCTAGGAAGGCAAGGAATAGTTTACCTGTCAGATTTGTGGAGAGGGGAAGACTTTATGACCAAACAAGAATTAGAGAACATTATAAAGTGCAAAATGGATAATTTTGGTTACATTAAATTGCAAAGCTTTTGTACAAACAAAGCCAATGTAACCAAGATTAAGAGGGACGTGGGAAATCGGGAAAGATTTTTTACAACCTATGTCTCTGATAAAGGACTCATTTCTAAAATATACACAGAATTGTGTCAAATCTGTAAGAATACAAGTCATTCTCCAATTGATAAATGGGCAAAGGATATGAATAGGCAGTTTTCAGAGGAAGAAATTAAAGATATCTATAAGCATATGAAGAAGTGCTCTAACTCACTATTGATTAGAGAAATGCAAATCAAAACAACTCTGAGGTACCACATCTCACCAGTCAGATTGCCTAAGATGACAAAACAGGAAAATGATAAATGCTGGAGAGGATGTGGGCAAATTGGAACACTAATGCATTGCTGGTGGAGTTGTGAACTGATCCAACCTTTCTAGAGAGCAATCTGGAATTATGCCCAAAGGGCTATAAATAATTTCATACCCTTTGAGTCAGCAATACCACTTCTAGGGTCATATCCCAAAGAGATCATAGAAGTAAGAGGAAGACCCGTATGTACAAAAATATTTATAGCAGCTCCTTTTGTGGTGGCAAAGAATTGGAAATTAAGGGGGTGCTCATCAATTGGGGAATGGCTGAACAAATTGTGGTATATGCATGTAATGGAATACTATTGGGCTATAAGAAATGAGGAGCACATGGACTTCATATTTACCTTGGAGAGGCTTATCCAAACTGATCCTGAGTGGGAAGAGAGAAATTTGTACACAATTACAGACACAACGTATGTGTGATGACCAGCTTTAATAGACTGGACTCTTCTCAGCAATGCAGTGATATAAGTCAATCCCAAAAGACTCATGATGGAGAGAGATGTCTACAACCAGAGAAAGAACTAGAAAGAACTGAGTATGAATCCAGATTGAAGCAAACTACCTGATCTTTTTTTTGTTTTATTTTGTTTCCTCTTTATTATTTTTCATTCCATCTGTACAGTCTGTCTTTACAACCTGACTATTGTCTAATGTGAAAGTATTTGCAGATCCTGTACTTGATTGTATACTGTCATGGGGTAGGGGAGGAGAGAGAGGGAGAGAAAATTTGAAACTCAATGAATTGTGGAATTGAATCTTGTAAACTAAAGTAAACAAACAAATTAATAAAGACAAATAAATTTTAAAAAGTAAAAAAAGAAAAGATTATAGATACCTTTAATTTCTTCCTCTGAAAATTGCCTGTTCATATCCTTTGACCATTTATCACTTGGGGAATGACTTGCATTCTTAAATATTTGTCTTAGTTCTCTGTATATTTTAGAAAGAAAGCCTGTATCATAGATACTGGTTGTAAACATTCTTTCCCAATTTTCTGCTTCCCTCCTAATCTTGGTTACCTTGACTTTGTATAAAACCTTTTCAATTTAATTTAATCAAAATTATCCATTTTGCATTTCATAATGCTCTCTATCTCTTATTTGGTCATAAATTCTTCCCATCTTCATAAATCTGAGAGGTAAAATATTCCTTGCCCTCCCAGATTGCTTATAGTATCAGTCTTTCTGTCTAGATTGTGAGCCCATTCAGACTTTAATTTGGTGTACAGTGTCAGATATTGGTCTGTGCCCAATTTCTGCCATATGATTTTCCAGTTTTCTGAGCAGTTTTTGTCAAATAGTGAGTTCTTTTCCCAGAAGCTAGTGTCTTTTGCGTTCATCAAACAGTAGGTTACTATAGTCATTGACTACTGTGTCTTGAGTACCTCTTTTATTCCACTGATCTACCACTCTATTTCTCCATCAGTACCAAGTAGTTTTGATGACTGCTGCTGTATAATACAGTTTAAAATCTGGTATGGCTGGGCCACCTTTCCTAGCATTTCTTTTCATTAATTCCCTTGATATTCTGGACCTTTTGTTCTTCCAGATGAATTTCATTACTATTTTTTTCTAGCTCTATAACATATTTTTTTGGTTGATTGATTGGTATGGAACTAAATAGGCAAATTAATTTAGGTAAAATTGTCATTTTTATTTTATTATCTCTAACCTCGAGCAAATGATATTCTTCCAGTTATTTAGATATGACTTTATTTGTGTGAAATGTGTTATATAATTGTGCTCATATAATTCCTGGGTTTCTTTTGGCAAGTAGACTCCCAAATATTTTATAATGTCTACAGTAGCTTTAAATGGAATTTCTCTTTCTATTTCTTGCTGTTGGTCTTCATTAGAAATATAGAGGAATGCCAAGGATTTATTCAGTTTTATTTTATATCCTGTATCTTTGCTAAATTTATTTATTATCTCAAGTAGTTTTTACTTGCTTCTCTAAGTATATCATCATATCATCTGGAGAGAGTGATAGTTTAATCTCTTCTTTGCCTAATCTAATTCCTTCAATTTATTTTTCTTCTCTTATTACTACAGCTAACATTTGTAGTACCAAACTAAATAACAGGGGTGATAGTGGAATCGTTTTTTTCACCCCCGACCTTACTGTAAATGCTTCTAGCTTATCCCTTTTACATATAATAATTGCTTATGGTTTTAGAGAAATGCTACTTATTATTTTAAGGAAGACTCCATTTATATTATATTTTCTAGTGTTTTTAATAGGAATGAATGTTATGCTTTGTCAAAAATATATTTATGTTTTGCTTTTTCTGCATCTGTTGAGATAATGATATGGTTTCTACTAGTTTGGTTGTTGATATGATCAATTATACAGTTTTCCTAATATTCATTCAGCTTTGCTTTCCTCGAATAAATCATACCTAATCAAAATATATTATTTTGTAATAAGTTGCTGTAATCTTTTTGCTAATATTTTATTTAAAATTTTTGCATCTATATTCATGAGGGAAATTGGACTATAATTTTCTTTCTCTGCTTTGACTTTTCCCTATTTAGATATCAGTACAATATTTGTATCATAAAAATAATTTCGTAGGGATCCTTCCTCTCTAATTTTCCCAAATACTCTATAATGTATTGGAATTAATTGTTCTTTAAATATTTGATAAAATTTTCTTGTAATTACATCTGGTCCTGGAGATGTTTTCCTATGGAGTTCACTAATGGCTTGTTCAATTTCTTTTTCTGAGATGGGATTATTTAAGTATTTTACTTCCTCTTCACTTAATCTGGGAAATTTATATTGTTATAGATATTCATCCATTTCTCTAAGATTTTCAAAATTATGGACATATAATTGGGCAAAATAATTCCTAATTATTGTTTTAATTTTCTTTTCATTGGAGGTAAGTTCAGCCTTTTTATTTTTGATACTAGTAATTTGGTTTTCTTTTTTAAATAAAATTGACTGAACGTTTATCAATTTTATTTTTTTTTCCATAAAACCAGCTATTAGTTTTGTTTATTAGTTCAGTAGTTTTCTTAAGTTCAGTTTGCTTAAATTGTCCTTTGGTTTTCAGTATTTCTAATTTTGTATTTAATTGGGAATTTTCATTGTGTTCTTTTCTTACCTTTTTCAATTACATGCCCAATTCATTGATCTCCATTTTCTCTATTTTATTCATGTAAACATTCAGATATGTAAAACTTCCCCTAAGAACCACTTTCTCTGCATCCCACATGTTTTGGTATGTTGTCTTATTTTTGTCATTCTCTTAAATGAAGTTACTGATTGTTTCTCTAATTTGTTGTTTGACCCATTCATTCTTTAGGATAAGATTATCCAGTTTCCAGTTAGTTTTTGGTCTATCTTTCCATGGCCCTTTACTACATATAATTTTTATTGCATTGTGGTCTGTAAAGGATGTATTTAGTATTTCTGCCTTTCTGCACTGGATTGTGAGGTTTTTAATGCTCTAGTACATGGTCAATTTTTGTAAATAAGCTATGTATTACTGAGAAGAATGTACATGGATTCCCATTTGTCCTTTCCATTTACTCTGAAATTGATTACCTGCCAATCTACTATTGATATCCTATTATGCCTTGCTTTCCTTGCCTTGCCTTGTATATAAGAAATTAAAAGATGGATCAGTCTCCTTCCCCACATGATTCTCATTGCTACTGCTTTAAAAACAGCTCTTTCTCTTTTTGTCACAATTCAGTCCCTTTTCATTCTTTCTCCTTTTGGAAAAATATATCAATTGTTCTTTTGTCAAAGGAATAGTTCTAGGAGATATTTGGACAATTGAATTGTCTCAGCAGCACTATATTATGATTTCTGTGTGTTTATAATCTATTTCTTTTAGCTGTTTAGGTGGTCTGTAGCAGAGGTGTCAAACACAGCACTCTTACCTGAACCAGATTAAAATGTGATGGGGAAGTATTTAAGAAAATAAATAAAATACAGTAGAACATAGAGTATGTTAATATGTGGTTTTCTAATCCATATACAGCCTGCAGAGATCTATATGTATTATTCAGATAGCCCTAGTTGCTATTTGACTTTGACATCATTTGTCTATAGTATACTTGCTTCTGTAGCATTTACTGAAATAATTTCTTGCAGATACTCCCTGTTCCATTGCTTGGATTTCCTCACATAGTGCCACTTTACATCCTCCTCCCCTCACCAAACCTTTATTAATTGTGTTCCTTTTCATTAAGGCATACCCTTTCAGAACTCTTTTGCAGTCATGAATCCTATTCTACGAAGCCTCAGTGATACTCATGAGCTTGAATTTGTTTTCTTTCATTAACATATTTACCTTATTCATTGTTTTAATATTGGGAATTCGTGAATAGACACTTGAGATCATAGGGGTTTTTCCTCCATTTTTTGTATTTTGTCTCTTGTCTGTTGTTATTCTTATCATACAGGGCCACTCTGGTTTGGCAGATACCTTTTGGCAGTTTTCTCCTTCCCTTTCCAGTCTAAAGTCCTCTTAATCAGGTTTGCAGGAACCTAGGCAAATATATTATTCAATTAGCCCTCTTTAACAAGGGCATTTTCCTTCTCTGTTAGTAAACTTTTTCTATAGTACTATCAGTTAACTACTATACACTATTATGCAGATTATTACACAGCAGAATAGTTTATCTTCTGTCCATAATATATTATTCTGTTATCATTAAGCTATCCCAAAGCATCTTCTTGTGTTTTTTTCTTTAAAATTTCATTTATTTATTTTTAGTTTTCAACATTCATTTCCACAAGATTTTGAGTTACAATTTTTTTTCTCCATCTTTCCCCTAACCCAAATAGCAAGCCTACTGAATACCTCTTCCCCCAATCTGTTCTCTCTTATATCCTCCTCCATCACCCCCCTAACTTTCTAGTTGAACAACATGGATTTCTGTGCCCTGGTGCCTGTATATCTTATTTCCCAGTTGAATGTAAAAAAAACAATTTTTTAAAACATTAGTTTTTAAAACTTTGATTTCCAGATTTTTTTCCCTTCTTCCTTCATCACCCACCCTTACTGGGAAGATAAGCAGTTCAATATAGGTAGTACATGTGTAGTTACCCAAATGATTTCCATAGTAATTATATTGTGAAAGACTAACTATATTTCCCTCCATCCTATCCTGCCCCTCACTTATTCTATATTCTCCTTTGACCTTATCCCTTTTCAAAAATGTTTGCTTCTAACTTTCCTCTCTCCCAATCTGCCCTCTCTTCTTTCTTCCCCCTTCTTCCCCCCTCCTCCTCCCTTATTTTCCTGTAGGGCAAGATACCCAATTAAGTGTGTATGTTATTCCCTCCATAAGCCAAATTTAATGAGAGTAAAATTGTCCCATTCCCTTTCACCTTCCTGTTCTTCCCCTCAATTGTAACAGTTTCCTCTCACCTCTTTTTTTTAAAGCAGTTGGGGTTAAGTAACTTGCTCAAGGTTACACGGCCAGTTATTTTGTGTGGGTGCTAAGGATCTGAGGCCAGAACCATTCCCGGGTCACCCGACTCCAGGGCCGGCTCTCTTACTCACTGCACCACCTGGCCGCCCCTCTCTTCCTTCTTTTATATGAGATAATTTACCCTAATCTTTCTCTGCCTTTCTCCTTCTCCCAATAAATTCCCTTCTCACCTCTTTTATTTTTTAGATATCATGCCTTCATATTCAACTCATTCTGTGCCCTCTCTCTATGTATATATGAACATACATATGCCCACACTCACATATATATTCATATACATTTACACAGTCCTATACATACATATACATATGAATGCAAAAGCACACACACACACACACACACACACATATATATATATATATATATATATATTCCCTTCAACTATTCTTATACTGAGAAAATTCTTATGAATTACAATTATTGTTTTTCCATGTAGGAATGTGAATAGTTCAACTTTAATAAGTTCCTTATGATTTCTTTTTCCTATTTACCTTCTCATGTTTCTTTTGCTTCTTGTATGTGAAAGTCAAATTTTCTGTTCAGCTCTGGTTTTTTTCATCCAGAATGCTTGAAAATCCTCTATTTCATTGAATGACCATATTTTTCCCTGTAGCATTATACTCATTTTTGCTGGGTAGGTGATTCTTGGTTTTGGTCCTAGCTTTTTTGACTTCTGGAATATCATATTCCAAGACCTTTGATTCCTTAATGTGGAAGCTGTTAGGTCTTGTGTTATCCTGATTGTGTTTCCACAATACTAAAATTGTTTCTTCCTGACTACTTACAGTATTTTCTCCTGGACCTAGGAACTCTGAAATTTGGCTATAATATTCCCAGGAGTTTTCTTTTTGGGATCTTTTTCAAGAGGCAATCAGTGAATTCTTTCAATATCTATTTTGCCCCCTGCTTCTAGAATATCAGGACAATTTTGCTTGATAATTTCTTGAAAGATGGTGTCTAGGCTCTTTTTTTTTATCATGGCTTTCAGGTAGTCCAACAATTTTTAAATTATCTCTCCTGGATCTATTTTCCAGGTCAGTGGTTTTTCCAGTGAGATATTTCATATTGCCTTCTATATTTTCATTTGCTTGGATCTTTTAATAGTATCTTGATTTCTCATAAAGTCATTAGCTTACACTTCCTCCAATCTAATTTTGAAGGAGTTATTCTTCTCAGTCAGTTTTTGAAATTCCTTTTCCATCTGGCAGATTTGGCTTTTTAAGGCATTCATCTCCTTACTGACTTTTTGGGCCTCTTTTGCCATTTGAGTTAGTCTATTTTTAAGGTGTTTCTTCAGTGTATTTTTGGGTCTCCTTTAGCAGGCTGTTGACTATCTTTCAATGATTTTCTTGCATCATTCTCCTTTCTCTTCCCAGTTGTTCCTCCACTTCTCTTATTTGATTTTCAAAATCCTTCTTGAACTCTTCCATGACCTGTCACCAATTTATATTTTTCTTGGAGGCTTTTGATGCAGGTCTTCCTCCTGTTCCATGCCTTGATCCTCTTTTTAAAAAAAATGTATTTATTTAGGTTTTTGGAGGTGGGAAGGTAGGGCAATTGGGGTTAAGTGACTAGCCCAAGGTCACATTGCTAGTTTTTTTTGTGTTAAGTGTCTGAGGTCAGATTTGAACTCAGGTCCTCCTCACTCCAGGGCCGGTGCTCTATTCGTGGAGCCACCTAGTCACCCCACTTTGATACTTTTTGTTCCCAATAAAGGATTCTATGGTCTCTTTGTTCTTCCTCTTCTTGATCATATTGGCGGACATTTAGTTGACTTTTGAGCTCTTTGCCATGGTAGAATTCTGCTTCTAGAACGAAGAGAACTTTGTCCCAAATTGCTGGGGTTTTCACAGCTGCTGGAGCTATTAGAAGGGCACCCTCTCTAAAGCCCCCACAAGCTCTTGCTCACTGGCCACATACCCCAGGACCACCACCCAAGATCCAAGCCAGTCAGAGCAAGAGAGATTACCCTCTGAATGGTTGCTTATCTGCAGGCCAGGAGCTCCTGAGGCAGCCATGAAGCAGTAGCTATACAGCCATCATGCCTCTTCCTCTTCTCACCCCAGGAGCAGGGGCCAGGCCATGCTCTTCTCTCCCCCTGGTCCAACAGAGTTCTACACTGACTTTTACTTTGTCTTTGGCATTTATGGATTGAGAAGTCTGGAAACTGCCACAACTGCTGGTGATTCACTCTCCTGAAGTCTGCTCTGGTAAGCCTGCTGTTTGGGCCACCCTGGGGCCAGAACCGCACAGCTTGCTGGGACATGCTGAGATAGACACTTCCTCTTGGCCTGCCAGACTTCTTTCAGTAGGAGATTTGTTTTTCTCTGTCACTTTGTGGTTTCTGTAGCTCTAAAGCTCATTTAGAGTTATTTTTTTTTACATGTATTGGAAGTGATTGGAGTCGGAGCTCACGCCAAGTTTGTGCTTCTACTCTGCCCCCCTTTTGTTTATTTTTTAGCATAGTCTCTAAGCAAATGGTAAATTGCACAAGTAGTGGAGGAGATAAATTAACCCTGTTTTAAATACTTTTCTGAGTAACTCTCATAATCTCGTTTGTTTGGCTAATTCTTCCTCCAAATAGGTTGAATACTTCTTTTGGAGATTAGTCTTTTAATTGTACTGACTCCTCACTCCATAAGTAAATAATATCCAGAATTACCAGTATTTCCTCCTTTTATGAAAGCACAACCTTTTCTGTCATTGAGCAGTAGAGTTTTATTTTAACCTTCAAGAATCATTTCCTTCTGCTCTATAGATATCTGCCCTTTAAAAAATTAATGACTTTTATTGGGAATTGTGTTCATTTGGATTCTTGAGGTAGATGCTCTTTTATTTATTGACATGAAATTATGGTCTATATATGTTCCCTCATCCTTGAAATCTGATCAATTTAACCTATGACCACATAATGAAGTGTTATTAGAATTATTCTAGTAATGGCAGAATAATTAAGATTTTATTCCATTGCAACTCATAGTCACTTTTGTATTAACAATGTTGGTATATTCCCTTTGAAATACAGTTCCATGACTTCAATGATTATTCAATGGGTAATTCCCCAAAATGTCTCTTTTTGTGGTTTCTTCTACAGAATCAGCTACCACTTCACTTATTAAATGACTTTAACAAATTCGGGCTTGTCCCTTGCCCTGATAATTGTCCTGATGCTTTGTAGATAATCATTTAATATATATATATATATATATATATATATAATTTATTCATAAAATCACTGATCCTTCTGTATCCATATACAGAGGTACCTTAGAAAACATTGATGATAATTTTGTTCATTTGGATCAATATTCATTATCCCTTTTCCTTTTGGTTATTTAATGTATTTCATAGTATTATAAAGGGAATAATTCATAATGAAGGGTGACTCCTACCCTTGAACACTCCCTTTTCAACTCAGTGGCAGATCTTGTGCTATTGGGACAGAGGTGTATATATATATATATATATATATATATATATATATATATATATATATATATATATATATATATGCAACTCATGCATATCTGAATATACAAAGATGTACATACATGCACACTTATACATGCATATATTTGAATATGCATTCATACCTATGGGAACACATATATACATATATATGAATATGTATATGTGTATGTATATATTATAATATGTATGAATATACATACATATTTATGGGAATAAATGTACATACACATTTAAACCTTGCCGACTTCAGAAATTCTATGGGGAACCCATGGAGCTTTTAATACTCATCTCAATATATGGTGCCCACTTAGAGCTGCCATATTTTCTTTCTTTTAATAATGCTGTCATGTTGTGTGGCACTTAGATTAGAAATGAGCACTAGAGGCAGTGTAGTATAATGGGAACATAGTCGGTGAAGTGCTGGATTTTAAGTCATTTCCCCCAGAGTTCAGAACCTTACTTTCCTACTTATGACCCTGGTGACTTTTGTTAAATCCTTTTTTCCATGTGTTCGAATATCTTCTGTTATAACATGAAGAAATTGGGTAAACAGTAATATCGGACATTTATTGTGAAGTATTTTTCATTATTTGTAGCATTTTACCTTTATAAAAACCCTGTGCTGTACATACTATGAGTATTATTACCTCCCCCCCCCAATTTTGTTAGTGAAATAGATGAGGCCCAGATTGATTGAGTGACTTGCCTATGGCCCTCTTCTGGAATATCAGAGGCAGGCTTCAAACCCATGTTCTTCTGCATTCGTGTTCAATACACTATCTGTGGTGCTGCTTAAGTGACTTTCCACCCTAAATCGAGAGTTATATTGCCCTCTTTATGGTAGTTTGGTTGCACAATTTTGAGTAATTTATATTCTTAAAATTTCTTTCCAATTTTCAAATCCATATGCTAATGGTCAGTGCCATCGTGTGATTAGGGCAGTCATTTTATAAACTGACATTTAACCTATTTGATCTTTCTGTTTCCATTTTTAAAGCCAGGTTAATGATAATTGGTACCAAGTATGAGAGCGAGAGCACATTATGTTAATCTTGTGACATCCATTCACTTTTTTGCCAATATGGCTTGAAAATATGTAAAGAGAGTAATACAAAACACACTTTGTTTTTTATTAAGAGGAGTTTGAAAGAAATTTTTGTAAAGGTCGTTTAAATCTTTAGCTCTCATCAACCCTGAAACTGGCAGGTCTACTCATACCATCCCTAGTGAAATGAAATCTTCACAGGACTCCAATGGGAGGGCCTTGCTGAGACACAGGCCAATATTTACCAAAATAAATGATGACCCAGTTAATCATTCTATCATTTTTATGTACTGCTGCTCAGCAGCACAGGAAGCTTATTTTACCCTGAAGTTAAGAATATCATCTTACATAGCACATTGGGTTGGCACTCCTCTCATCACTTTTCTGAAAGATTTTAACAATTTTTTTTTCAAATGAAAATGGCTATCTATAGATAAGTGAAATTCTTTTTTTCCATGCAGCTATTAGATGGCTGTATTTACTTGCAACAAAAATCAAAATCATGGTTAACTCATTTTCCTTGATTTTTTTAACTGAGGGGATGGTGCCCAAGAGAGCAATCCTAAAGACTAATAGTGACCTCTATATGGGGATCAGGCATTTCCAGAAATAGGACAAACTTCATCCTGCTTGGGTAGACATTCATCAGCGCTGAGCTAAAGAAAATATTGCCCCATCGGAGAGAAGTTTTGACCAGGTACTCATCACCAGCTCTTGGAGTCTTTGGATTTGTAATCCTGATAAATTAATTTCTCTATCCCCAGGCCAGTAGTCTGCCATGTAAGGACTCCTTTCTTTGAAGAATGATGCAGACTTTGCTTTCATTCCTGACATATGAATTCCATAGCAAAATAATTGTCATATTCTGTTCTTTCTTTAAGGAAACTCAGATATTATTAAGCATCTAGAAAGAATCATCAGGAAATACTTTTAGTTATACTGTTTTATTCACTTCAGTGACAGGGTTGGATCACTCATGAGGCCAAAGAGATTAAACCAAGTTCTTGGTAATGTACATCTCTTTTCTTCCTTTCTCCCATGTGTTGGAGAACCTTCCCAAGTTCTTAGGTCTCTCACATCAATAAAGTCACATGTTTCTTACAAGATCATCATGTTATCCATATTATTACAGGGTGCTGTGTCAATCCAAATTCTTCAAAGTTTTCCTTCTTTTCAGAAGTTGGTAGAATGACAATATTTTCAATGAGAAAAAAATTCTCTACAGATGAGAAGGAAATTTAGTGACATGCTACAATGATGATAAGAATTTTATATCAAGCACTACCCTTATTCTTGCTGTCAAGTCATAAAACAAAAGAATCTAGTTTTAAAAAAAGAACATTCATGTTAAGTTGTTCTGATGTTTAAGAATAAAAATACTCTAATGAGTTCCATCTGGTTCTGTTTAGTTTTTTCCATTTGCTCAATGAATGTGCCATTGGATTCTGACAGGAGATTCAGACATGAATTCACAATCTTTGAAGTGCCCAGTATTCCCTGCCACCACCACCCTCTCACTCCCGACTTATCCCCAAGACTTTGATCTGGCAAATCGTTTATCCAGTTTATTCAGATTTTGCATCCAATTCACCAAAAGTGAACATTTATGGACTCTTCATACTATGTTTCTAATATTTCTTTTAAGTTTTTATCATCAGTGAAATCAACTTGTTTTTCTACAAGCCATTTTCATCTTTATGCCTTTCAAAAATAGTATTCTGTCAATTCAGCAAATGTTTATTAAAATGCTCTGCTTTGTATAGAGCATTTTGGTAGGTACTGGGGGAGATGGTTCAAAGATATTTGATTGCATTTGTTTATGTAAGTCCTTTTTCTGGTATAGATCACACCCCTCAGTACATAGTTTTGTGAATTGTTCTATGAACTCACCAGAAATCGAGATTTCTCATTTGAGTTAGGCTAGATCTGTGATTTTAGGCACATGATGTTACCATTAGGGCCTGTTGCAACCCTCCCCTTCTGTTGAATGA
This sequence comes from Petaurus breviceps papuanus, assembly GCF_028583685.1. NCBI lineage: Eukaryota > Metazoa > Chordata > Mammalia > Diprotodontia > Petauridae > Petaurus > Petaurus breviceps. The sequence goes on along the minus strand of NW_027187369.1, from coordinate 4,207,299 downwards.
GACTGAAATTAATTGGGGAATGTTAAAAACAAAACTACAGTGGAACATAGATAATGTGAATATGTGATTTTCTAAGTCACTTTGCAATTGTCAGAGATCCTTATGTACGATTTAGTTGTCCCCATTTCTATTTTGAATTTGATACCAGTTTGATACAAGACTAACACCTTCATTTTATTTTTTATTTTTTTTCTTTTTTTTAATCAAATGGTTAACTTCTACTTTACATCATACATTTCTGCAAGATTTTGAGTTATACATTTTCTCCCCATTTTTCCCCTACTCATCACACCAAAATAGCAATCCCACTGAATATCCCCTCCTCCAATCTGCTCTCTCCCATATCTTTTGCCATACCACCTTTGGCTTTCCAGTACGGCATGGTGGATCTCTGTACTCCAGTGCCTGTATGTCTCATTTCCCAGTTACATGTAAAATAATATTAATAATAGTATATATATATATATATATACATATATATATTAACATTTGATTTTAAAACTTTGGTTTCCAGATTCATTCCCTTCCTCCCTCATTACCTACCTTTACTGGGAAGATAAGCAATTCAGTATAGGTTGTACATGTGGAGCTATGCAAAACATTTCCATAGAGGTTATACTGTAAAAGACTGACTATATTTCTCTCCCTCCTATCCTACCTCCCATTTGTTCTATTCTCTACTTTGACCCTGTCCCTTTTCAAAAGTGTGTGCTTCCAACTTCCCTCCCCCCCATCATCCCCCATCTCATCCCTTCCCCCCCTACTCTCCTGTATGGTGAGATACCCTATTTAGTGTGTATGTCATTCCCTCCCTAAGCCAAATTCAATGAGAGTAAGGTTGACCCATTCCCTTTTGCCTTCCTGTTCTTCCCCTCCATTGTAACAGTTTTCCCTTGCCTCTTCTATATGGGATAATTTACCCCATTCTCTCTGTCTCCATCTCCTCTCATTATATTCCTCTCTCATCTCTTAATATCACCTTTTAATTATCATCCTTTCCTATTAAATTGGTCCTGTGCCCTCTATCTATGTATACCTGTATACATATATACACATATTCACGTATGTATTCATATGCCCATATACCCTCCTATATAGACACATATGTATGTATATGTGTGTGTGTGTACACACATTTCTATTCCCTTCAAGTATTCTCATACTGAGGAAAGTTTCATCAGTTATAATTATCATTTTTCCATTTAGGGATGTAAATAGTTCAACTTTGGTAAATTCCTTATGATTTCTTTTCCCTGTTTACTTTCTCAAGCTACTCTTGCTTCTTGTATCTGAATGTAAAATTTTCTCTTCAACTCTGTTTTTTTTTCATCAAGAATGCTTGATGGGGGCGGCTACTGGCTTTGGAGTCAGGAGAACCTGAGTTCAAATCTGGCCTCAGACACTTAACACAAAAACTAGCCATGTGACCTTGGGCAAGTCACTCAACCCCAATTGCCCTCCCAAAATAAAGCAAAAAAAAGAATGCTTGAAAGTCCAATTTAATAGGAAGAAATGATACTAAAACGGTGAAATTGAGAGGTGAGAGAAGAATATAATAAGAGATGGGGAGAGACAGAATGGGGTAAATTATTCCATATAGAAGAGGCAAGGGAAAACTGTTACAATGTAGGGGAAGAACAGGAAGGCAAAAGGGAATAGGTCAACCTTACTCTCATTGAATTCAGCTTAGGGAGGGAATTACATATACACTAAATAGGTTATCTCGTACTATAGGAGAGTAGGGGGAAAGGGACGAGATGAGGGATGATGGAGGGGAGGGTAGTTTGGGTGGGGGGAGGGAAGCTGGAAGAACACACTTTTGAAAAGGGCCAGGGTCAAAGCAGAGAATAGAACAAGTGGGGAGAAGGATAGGATGGAGGGAAATAAAGGTAATCTTTTACAATATACCCACTATGGAAATGTTTTGTGTAGCTACACATTTAAAAACTATATTGAATTGCATATCTTCCCAGTAAGGGTGGGTAATGAGGGAGGAAGGGAAAGATTCTGGAATCTCAAGTTTTAAAATCAAATGGTTAAAATATGTATATCATTTTTACATGCAACTGGGAAATAATATATACAAACACTGGGGTATAGAGATCCATCTTGCCCTACTGAAAAGTTGGAGGGGGCATGGGGAGGATTTAGGAGAGAGCAGATTGGGATAGGGGGTATATATTGGGATCGCTGTTTTGGGGTAGTGGGTAAGGGAAAGGTGGGGAGGAAATTTGTAACTCAAAATTTTGTGGAAATGAATGATATAAACTAAAAATAAACATAAAATTTAATTTTAAAAATAAAAATAAACAAGGGAAACAAGAAAATAACAACAACAAAGCTTTTTTATATGTTCCCTGAAGCTGTAAACACTGCAGGGAATTAAAATTCTGATGGAAGAGACCCTGAACCCTAGACTTGGACTTCACTTAACTATGAGTTTTTCAGTGTAGGGAAACCTGACTGAAAGAAGGTTGCCCCTCCAGGAACCCCAGATTTGTTATATTAACAGAAGTCTAGAGACCTAGTAAAAGTGGGATATAGTAGAACGTCATCTATGTTGCCTCTCTAGTTCCCCCAAGATAATTTCCCTTCTGAGGACAATCCACATAATACCGTGTTTCCCCGATAATAAGACACTGTCTTATTATTTTTTTTGGAAAGAAAAACACCAGAGGGCTTATTTTAAGGGGAGGGCTTATGTTGTCCTGCCTCAGCTCTCCTCCGTGGCACTGCTCTCAATGGCGCCAGCAAGCAAATCACTGGGGAAGAACAGGATGACGCGCTCACTGCTGCAGCTCTGATTGGATGCAGCTCGGAGCGCGGTGTGTGTTTCACCCGGGGGGCGGGGGGGATGGTGCATACAGAGGGTACCGTAATGTAGCCTGTAGCGCAGGGGATCACCTTCACTACAGTAGCAATCTCAATAGGGCTTATTTTCGGGGGAGGGCTTATTTTAGAGGGATCTTACACAGTAAGGGGAGGGCTTATTTTCGGGATAGGTCTTATTATTGGGGAAACACGGTATGTGTACATACATAAATACATACACATATATGTGAAAGTGGGCATTTGAGTCAAGTTACTGATGGTCTCTTGGTTACCTTTGTTGGTAGTAAGTCCAGGATTTTTTTCAGAACTTTTTAATAGTCCCTTCTTTCCTATTTCCTGAAAATCAGACACGGTGGCACATGTCTGTAATCCCAGGGACATAAGAGGCCGAGGCAGATGGATCTCTTAAGCTAAGGAGTTCTGTGCTGTAGTAAATGAAGCTGAATGGGTGTCTTTACTGAGCTCAGCAGCAATAAAATAAGCCCCTAGGAACAGGTGGTTACTGGGTTGCCAAAGGAAGAGACTATTTGAGAAATCATGAGGGTCTAAGCCCCAGTGCTGATCATATCAGGACCAGGCATATAAGTAGCCCCTGCACTTCTAGCTTGGGTGAGCTAGAGAGAACCAGTTTTCCAAAAATTAATTAATTGATTGATGGATTAAAATATATGCTGTGAGAATCATTCTTTCAATATCCACTAAATTGTGACCCTTCCAGCATGGAACTCTTTTCCATGTACTTGATTTAACCCACTTGCTTTTTGCATATTTGTTTTCTTCAGAGTGCTGTTTCTATATCCTCTGGCAGTAAGATCAGGATTGTAAGTAGTGTTAACCTGTCAGGACTCCACTGCTCTCAGTGGTGGAAAAAGTTTGTTTTGAAAATGATCAGAGTTCTTTTTCATTTTCTGTCACTTGTTTTCCTTCTAGGTTCATGTATAAATGCCCTTGTTGATTTTATTTAGTTGAGTTTCTTGCCCACTTAAAAACCAAACAAAACTCATTTCCTTTCCTATAGGATTCAACAACTAGTTCCTATTGTAAACTCACGTTGCCATTGCCTGCCAGATCTCTTTTCTTGGCATGGAGAATCTGTGTCCTGGTTTTAGCATTTTCTTCATTGTTTGCTCTTTTGTTTGTCGTTGGTCTCTTCATGGAACATGATTTACATGAGTTACATTTCTATATGAAATTGTTATAATCAACATTATAATCAAGGGGCAGCTAGGTGACTCAGTGGATAGTGCTCTAGGCACTATCTAGCCACTCTAGGAATGATAGGTTCGAATGTGACCTCAGACATTTCTGAAGCTTGTGTGACCCTGGACAAGTCACTTAGTCTCTGTTTGCCTTAACCCACGGGAGAAGGAAATGCCAAACCACTCTAGTATCTTTGCCAAGAAAACCCTATGGCCAGTAGGGTCCATGGGGTCACAGAAAGTCAGATACAACTGAATTGACTAAATAACAACAACAAATGATAATTAATCAATCAGTAAAAATCTACTCAGTACCTACTATGTCCAGGCAATGTGCTGTGCCTTAGGGATAGAAAAAGAGGCAAAGCCAGTCCCTGCCCCAAAGGAACTCATAGTCAATTGGGGGAGACAACAGAAAAACATATATAATAAAATTGGAAATAAGCTATAGAAGGAAGGTGCTAGAACTAAGAGGGGTTGGGAAAGGTTTTTTTGGTAGACGATGAGATATTAGATGATAGTTTAGATCTTCAGAAATGAGATAAGACTTGAAGGAAGCCAGTAGGCATAGTTGAGGAGGGAGAGCATTCAAGCATGGGTGGCAGTCAGAGAAAATGCCCCGTGTCTTGTTTGTGGAACAGCCAGGAGGCCAGTGTCACTGTACCAAAGAGTATGTGTCAGGGAGAAAGGTGTAAGAAGACTGCAAGTTTAGTAAGGGGCTAAGTTATAAAAGGCTTTATATGCCACACCAAGAATATTGTGTTTGATCCTAGAGGTAATGGGGAGCCACTGGAATTTATTGAATAGGGAGGTGACTTGGTCCGACTTGCACTTCAGGAAAATCACATTAGTGTCTGAAGGGAATATGGATTGAAGTGGGAAAAGGCCCTGAGGTAGGCAGACCCATCAGTATTGTGGTCTCTGTAGCACTTCTTAAACTATGGGTCGAGACTGAATATGAGGTAACAAAAAAATTTGGCCATGGTAAAAGATTTCTCAATGTGCAGTGACCACAAATTAATTTAAAATCAAATGTATAATGAATCCAAGGTGTTTCTGGCAGCACTTGCCCATGTTGTGTAGTGCAATTTCACTGCAGCCTTGGTTCTGAACACACAGAATGTGCACTTTGCACTATGTGTGCTATCAGATCATGCAATGCCAACAAACACTGCTAAAATTCTAAAAGGGGTGGTGAGTGGAAAAAAAGAAGCTCTGGCCTATTGTAATAGTCCAGGCATGTGGTGATAAAGGCCTTCTCTAGAGTAGTGGCAGTGTCAGAGGAGAGAAGGGGACATATGGAGAAGATATTTCAAAGGCAAATTCAGTAGGACTTAGCAATAGATATGGAGCATATGGGGACAAGGTGAGAGAGTGAGGAGTCAGTTGAGGATTATACCTAGGTTATGAGCCTGAGGGACTGGGAGGATGGTGTTGCCCTTTCTGGTAATAGGGAAGGTAGAAATGGAAGGGAGCAAGTTTAGGGAGATAGATAATGATTTTCATTTTGGTCATGTTTAGTTCAAGATGTCTGAAAGACAATTGGAGATGTGAGATTGGAGGTCCATAGAAAGGTTAGGGCAGGGTAGATAAATTTCAGAATTGTTAGTATAGAGATGGTAATTAAGTCCCAGGAAACTGATGATATCACTGAATGAAGTAGTATAGAGGTAGAAGAGAAGAGGGTCTAGGATGGAACTGTGAGGGACCCTTAGGGATAGAGGGAATGATATGGAAGAGGTTCTATTAAAAAAAAAGACAGAGGAGTGGTCTGTTAGGTAGGAGGAGAGCCAGGAGAGAGGGGTGTCCTGAAAACCTAAAGGGAGGAGAGTGATCAGCCTTGTCACAGGCTGCAGAGAAGTTGATGAGAATGTCCTTTGCTTTCCCTATTTTCCATTTTTCAGCATCACTAACTTGTTTAACTTAAGTCAAGCTGGAGTTATTTTAGGTGTATGTCATATTTTCTTTTCATTTTATTCATAAGGTTTTATATTAATTCTTATCTTTGCTTTAATAAAGTGGTGGCCTGATTCTACAGGGATAGCTGATTCAAGCATAACTCTTAGATCAATAATGAGTCATTTTCATCAGATAAAATAGAATAGTTTAATTAAAATTTTTTATTTAGTTCTCACTATTTCTGGCTCTTTCTGATAATTTTCTTGAAGAAAGTTTTCATGGTGTCTAGGTATGAAATTTTTGGGGAGTCTATATGCCTTTGCTTTCTCTTATTCCTTACTCCTGAACTGTATTTTCTGAGACATCATCCACTAGCCTTATGTCCCCATTTGCATTAAAGTCACTAAATATAAAAGTGCATGCTGATTGATTTTCAATATTAAATGTAGATCATCTACACTCACATCTCCGATTCTTACTTTGTTTGAGTATCTAAATATATAAAACACACATATAATTCGTTAGATTTCATATTTGGATCTATACCATGGCTTCCATTACATTCTCTGTAAATGTCTAGGAAAAGGATAAAAATGGTATGCTTATGCTCTAGTGACAGATGACAAAGACCTTAATGTAGTTAAAAAAATAAATGTTTTTATTGATGTATTTTTTTACTATAGTTTCCTGTAGTATTTTTCTCCCTCCCCTCCCTTCCCCTCTCCTACATATAACAAAAAGTAACCGTTTCCATGCTTCTCTGTGTTCATCATATTCATCATTTCTTATAAAACAGAAATATTATATTATCCTCCTGTACCACAATATGTTTAGTCATTTCCCAGTCTATGAACATCTACTTTCCAATTATTTTTTGCTATCACAAAAAGTGCGACTATGAATATTTTGGTGTACCTGGAGACTTTCTTCTTATCAACAGCCTACTTGGATGTAAGCTTAGTAATGGAATCTCTGAACCAACTGGTATGGACGTTGTAATCATTTTATTTGCCTAATTCCAAATTCCTTCGAAAAATGATCGTGCTCCACCAACAGTGCATTATTATGCCTGTATATTTTGTATTCCCATCTTTTATTATATTTTTCCATTTGTAGTATATAAAGTGAAAGTACAGGGTTGACTTGATTTGCATTTATCTTTTAATTTTTTCATGTAGTTGTTAGTAATTTTGCAGTTCTTTTGAGAATTACTTATTCATCTTCTTTGACTACTATTTCTTTAATTGGTAAATGGGTTTTAGTCAGATATATTTCAGTTAGTTGTATATATGTTTTGGATACTAGGACTTTATCAGAGAAGTTTAATATAAAGATATGTTTTTCCTATTCTGCTTTTTCTCTTAAGTGAGTTAATTTTACTTGTGCAGAAGCTTTTCAGTTTCATGCAAAGTTATCCTGTTTATTTTTTGTAATTGCCCCTGTCCCTCATTTAGTTAAGAATAAATCTCCTTCCCGGAGCTGTGATAGATGCATGATCTCCTTTTCTAATACTTTTTAGTATGATCTTTCATATTAACCTCATCCGGCCATTTAGAATGTATTGTGGAATGAACCATAAAGCTTTGTTCTAAGTCAGGTTGCTTTCTAGTTTCCCAGTATTTTTAAAATCAAGTAGGGCATTCTTTCCTAAGTAATTCTTGATGTCCATTTTATCAAACACTGAGTTTTTAAGTTCCATTGTTTCTGATTCTCCCTTCTCTAGCCTCTTTCATTGATCTTCCCTCTTTTTAAACCAATATGAGATGGTTCTGATGACTGCTTTATAATACAGTTTGAGGTCTGAAAGGGCTATCTCCACCAACCATTTTTAGTGCTTTATCTAATGAGTTTGTGAACCTGCTTTTTGTTCCTCCAGTATGGCTAACTAGATCCTGAGCTCATTTTCTTCCAGGTTGAAAAAGGAATGCAAATAATGCCTGCATCCTTTACATTATGGTGTCCTAGATAGGGGAACAAAGGCATGGTTACCCCCACTTACTTATGGGCCTTGAACCACAATATATATTAATAGATAATATATATTAATATGTTAATATATTAAATACATTGAGAAAACAATGTTTTGGAAGGCAACTCATCATAACGTTCAATGGATAACATCTTTTTTTTTATTCCTACATTGTACTTTGATGAGAAAAGTGACAAGAAAACCAAGCTGAGATTCAGGTATTCATCCAAGAAACCAGCTCTTAGGGGAGGGTTTGGAATCAGTACATGTTCTCCCCAGGTACGAGTCATCTTTGGTGCCTGTGATGTCTGTGGTATTAAAAATATTGAATTGCTTGATTTTTGAATGTCACATTCCACCCAACTCAGAATCCTTTTGATGCTTTGGAAATCTGGACAGCTGGTTACTTCTCTGCTTGTATACATTCTGGCCCCAGGATATCCTTAACAAAAATCTTAATGATAACAGGCAGGAAATATGCCTTGTGATGTCTGTGCAGAAATTAAGTTAAAGTGTCTGAAATTTATTATGTGGCAATAGAAAAATGTTCACTTCACCAAAAGTAATGCTTTTAACGCATAACTGGTAAACAACGCATCTATTCCGAATCAGGTACATTTGTACACTCCTCCATCTCTCAGGATTCACGTAGCCTGCTTCCTGATTATTCAACTCCAGTGGGGTGAGGAACTCTCATTTCATTATATGTGCCACATTGCTTCCAGAGAGATACAGACCTTTGTCAATCATAAATGAGAATGAAAGTTCTTTAGTTCTATAATTTTGATTTGGGAGAAGAATATCTATTGTTCTAAACCCAGGTAACTTGTTGTCATCTTATATTTCTTTGTATAGTAATTTTTGGCATTTATTGGGACAGAAACAATTGACTATAAATCAAACTCATTCGATAACATGGTGAAAATTTTCTCAGTTGTGATGCAGAGAAAACAAACTGCCTTTATTATGGAAGTTCTAAATGGAGGGCCTAAAATTAGTTGCATGGATGAAAATTTATTCTAAAGCATTGAGTACACATTTGAGTGACTGTTTTGATGGCTAGGCATTGACTGCATGCATGATTTGTTGGGGCTGTTACAGTATTTATATGAAAAAAAAAATACATCTTGCCATTTGAAAAGTTAACTCGTGACTCAGAGCCGAAGACAATTCTACATAAGATGAAGAAACTAAAATTTGAAAACATTTCACTGACCTGTTGTGGTATAGGGAAAAGAGCCCTAGTGTGGTATAGGGAGAAGAGCCCTAGGTTTCAAGTCTTAACCTTGGTTCCAATTCTGTATTTGATGCTTGGTTGAATCAGTAAGCTAGCATTTAAGCTCCTACTCTGTGTCAGGCACTCTGCTAAGCACTGAAGATACAAAGAAGGGCGAAAGACAGTCCCTGCCCTGGAGGAGCTCATGATCTAATAGGAAGACAGCATGCTGACGAGTCTGTACAAACAAGCCATGTACAGGGTGAATTTAGAGGTAATATCTGAGGGAAGCTACTAAAATTATGGAGGGAGAGCTGGGATTGCCTTCTGTAGAAGGTGGGATTTGAAATGAAAATTGAAGGCAGCCAGTGACAGCAACCAGGAGGGAGAGAATTCTAGGCATGAGGGAGATCCATTGAAAACATTTGGAGTCAAGAGATGGAGTTTTGTGTGTGAGCAGCAGTAAGGAACACTATGCCACTGGATTGCAAAGTTCAGGGTAGGAAATACGATGTAAGAAGCCTGGAAACACAGGAAGGAGCCACCTTATGAAGCATTTTAAGAGCTAAGTAGCAGACTTTATATTTGATCTGGAGGCAATAGGGAGTCCCTGGAATTTATCGAATTGGGGCAGAGGTGGTGGTGACATGGACAGATTTGTGCCTTATGAAGATTAACTTGACAGCTGATTGAATGATGGATGAGAGTGCGGAGAGACTTATTTTGTGATTGTATGATCTTTAATATTAAGGTCATATATTTATTTTGTATGTATTGCGGGAAATGGTATAAAGTACTGGTTTAAGCATAGTTTCTGCCAGAGTGGTTTCTGCTTTTTTCAGCCATAAGAGATCGGTCCAGGTCATTTACTCACTCTCTAATTGTTCTATAAGAATTACATGAGATATCTTAGTGAATGTTTTGCTAAATTCTAGGTAAACTCTATCTGGAAGAGTACCCTAATAACCAGGTGGAAAAAGAAGTGAAATCATTCTGATAAAAATCAAGCATCCTGCCTTATTATTACAGCATTCTTTCCTCAGTGTTCCTTAATTATCCTTTTATTAATGCATTCTAGAATTTTTCCAGAAAAGATTTCAAACTCAGTGGCCTTTAGTTTATGGATTGCTTTATTCTGTCTTTTTAAAAAGTTTGGTCATTTGCCCCTCTCTAGTAATTAAAGATCACCTCTGTCCTAGAGAATCTTTCGAATGTGTCTGACAAAGATGCCATATCATTAGTATGTCCTCTCAGGACCCTGGTGTGCCAGCTGCTTTGTGCCTGGTGACTTAAATCTATCAAATTCACTTAGATGCTCTAATCATGTGATGCTTATTACTTTCTCTTTTCCTAGCAGAGAAAACTGAAGCAAAATAAGAGAATAATTGTTTTGCCTTCTCTCCGTCCTATGTTATTATCATGGTCTTAGCCATTCTTTGCCTTTTTTCTCCAATACAGTTTTAAAAATCTATTCTTTTTCATGGTCCTTAACAATCCTATCCTGCTTTGGCTCATTCTGACCTTTAGTGCTCATAAACTATTCTGACTGGGCCAGGCCATGCTTTTTTTTTTGTCATTCTCTGTTACTATTTCTTGCTTCCATCTTCCATGTCTTTTTCAAATCCAAATTGGTTTGTCAGTTTCCTGTACCTCCACCTTTCTCTCTTCACAAAAGTCTCTTTCTACCTCTCATTGTATTTTTTCTTTGTGTTTTCAGAATTTCATCAGTGAAACATAATGGCAAGTTAATCCTTTTACTCTTCCCTAATTGATTCTCTATCTCACACCCATCTCCCAGTATTAAAAATCTTCTCTTTAAGCATGTTCCTCCTGTCCTGTTCTTCCCACTCTCTTGGATGAGAACATTGCTGCAGGCGTTCTCAACCTTTGGCAGACTGATCAACTCCTCAGAATTACATTTTTAAATGCATAAATTAAAATGCAAAGGATTGCAAAGGAAATTAATTATATTTGAATACACTTATCGAATTAAAAATAAAGGTCACAGGAACCCCTGACAGTAGTCTGACCCCCTCATTATTACAGAGGAGTAAACTGAAGGGCCAAGAGCGTAAGTAAATTGTGTCCTGTTCCATAGTTTGTAACAGAGCTGGGATTAAAACGCTGATTCTCTGACTCAACATACCAGGTGTTTTCACTTTTACGGCATTGCCTTCTGCATTATCAGGTACCAGGTTAAGAACTCCTGCTTTCCTGGGAAAAGAAACCATTCTTCAAGAAACCTCTCTTCACTCTGTTTCATAACCCTTTATCATCTTCCATTCTTTTTTCCTTTCTTCCTGTAATAATATGGCCTTTCTCCTTCCCAAAGCTAATCTTTCTATATGTACCCTAGCTCTCATCCCTTACCATTTTCTTCAGTAGATTGCTTGCCACTACCCTCACTATTATATGCTATCCCTGCTATTCTAGGTTCTTGTGTCCACTGATTCCTTCCCTACTGCCTACAAACATGACCAAATATCCTCCATCCTTACAACCTTGCCACTGGACCCTCCTACCCTTACTAACTCTCACCTTGTATCCATCCTTCTGCTCATAAACCAGACTCCTAGAAAATGTTGTCTTCACTTTTTGCCTCTGTCATTCCACAGAGCTTTATTTATATATACTTACTATATATCAGGCAGCCTCTGCTCTCAAGGAGCTCACATACTAATGGGGAAGATAACATGCAAACAACTAGGTACCTACAAAATATATACAGAGTACATGAAAGGTGATCTCAGAGGGGGGAGACCTGAAGATTCTCATATTTTAGTTGATTCTTGAATAAAAAGAAAGCCAGGGAAACTAAGAAGAGGAGGGAGTGCATTCCAGGCATGAGAGGAAGCTAGTACGAGTCATGAACATTGTGCAACTTGCAGCAAGTTGTGCAGTACAGTTCCAAAAAGCAGCTGTTTATGATGCAGGACAGCAGCTTGAGAGGAACTAGGATTTGTAATGCACATGCACACAGGAGCATGGGAGATGAAAGGAGAAGGAGAGAAGGGTAGAAGGGAAGGGGGAAAGAGGGGGAAGGGGACATACAGAGACTAAGAGGGAGAGAGAATTTTTATGGAGATTGTATTTAAACTCAAAGTATGGGGCCCTCAGGTGAAGTAACCCTCCATCAATGCTCATAAGCACATGCTCTGCATCTTCAAATCTTAGAGAGTTTCCTGGAGCTTAGGAGGCCAGTGTGTAATGCACAAGTGCAACCAGAGTGCGACCAGAACCAGAATCAAATGGAATTAGTAAATATTTAATGAAATAATAAAAATATGATAAATGTAGGTAATATTACATTGAAAAATTAAACCAACCTGCGGCCTACAGAGATATTTATGTATGTATCAGGGACACCTTTCTATTTGAACTTGATGCCACTGTTCTAGAGCACTGAGCATCTCCACTCTGTGATCTTACCTCTATCAGGCTGCCAAAGTGATTTTTCTGAGGTGAGTACATCTGTCCTCTACTCACCAATCTCTAGTGGCTCCCTACTTCCTCTAGGATCATATACAAGCTCCTTGATCTGTCAGTTAAAGTTCTTTATAGTCTAATTTCTACCTACTTTCCCAGCTTTATTATACATTACTTCCCTTCATATACTCTGTGTCCAGACTGGCCTTTTTGCCATTCCTCACACACAGTAATCCATCTTTCATCTTCGCTGCCCTTCTTGAATAGAAGAAAGGAAACAAGTATTTTTTAAGTTCCTACTATGTACCAGATACTATGCTAAGCACTTTTCAAGAATTGCCTAATTAGACCCTTGCAACATTCCTGGAAAGGTAGTATAGATGCTATTATTATCAGCCCCATTTTACAGTTGAGGAAATTGAAGTAATCAAAGGCTAAGTGACTTGCCCTGGATCATCCAGCTAGTAAGTATGAGTGGATGTGAATTCAGGTTTTCTTGTCTTCAGGCCCAGTGCTTGACTCCAGGCACTTCACTGTGCCACCTAGCTGCCTCAGTGATGGTAATACAATTAAATGGATTTGGACCTAGATTAGTGTCCAGAATCAAAGAGTAGTCATTAATGGTCTGATATCTTCTTGGGGAAAAAAGGCCCTAGGGGTATTCCCCAGAAACCTGTGTTCTTTTAACTTTTTTTTTTCACTGAAAAAGGTGGAGACATACAGAGCATACTGGAGTGATTTGCAGACAGCAGAAAACTGGGAGGATAGATAGCTAACATACTGGATCATAGTGTCTGGATTCCAAACTGTCTTGACAGATTAGAACATTGAACTAAGTACAGTAAGCTAAACTTTAAAAGGATAAACGTTAAATCTTGCCCTTGCTTTGAAAAGCCACGGCACAATTTCAAGACAGTGGAGACATTCTTAGAAAGCATTGTGAAGATGATCTGGTGCTTTGAGTGGACTTCTACCTCAGTATGGGTCAAGGATGATGTGAGAATCAAAAATCACATGTCGTCTTGGGATCCTTAAAGGAAGCATCATTTCCAGTGATGAGGTAGGGGTAGTCCCTCCACACACTGCCTTCTTTAGACTTCAGTTGAAGTATAGGGAGTATAGTGTTAAGGGAGTAGAGTGATAAGTTAGAGAGCACCTAACCTCAAGGCCACATGTGGCCCTCTAGGTAGTCAAGTGTGGCCCTTTAGCTGAATCCAAACTTCACAGAACAAATCCCCTTAATAAGAGGATTTATTCTGACCATGCCATCACAACTTGGTCATTTTCCATAGACATGACCCTTAATAGAAGGTTTTGTTCTGTGAAGTTTAGATTCAGCCAAAGGGCCACACTTGAGAACCTAGAGGGCCACATGTGGCCTTGAGGCTGAAGGTTCCCCAACCCTGATCCTAGAGCAAGAGTTATTTACCTTTTTTGTATCATGGACTTGTTGGCCATCTGGTGAGGCCTTCTCAGAGTAATGGTTACAAATGCATTAAATAAATTTGTAGGATTACAAAGGAGAACAGTTTTACTGAAATGTGGTTATAAAGTATTAAAAAATACAACATCAGAGATTCCATATTTAAAACCCCTGTTCTAGAAGAAGATGATGAAGAAGAAGAAGAACCAAGAGGATGAAAGATCTGGAGTTGTCACTGATGGCACCAGTGAACTCTGGTAGAAGAAATGATAATGTTTATCCTGGATGAAAGAACTCCCAGGAGCACCATAATAGAAGAGTCCAAATATTTGAAGAGTCACCATGTGGAAGAGGATCATTTTGATTTGTTTGATGTAGTCACAAGAACCAGGAGCAACAGATGCAAAACTAGAAGTGTCAAATTTAGGCTTATTTGAACAGACAACTTCCAAACCATTAAAGTTAGTAAAAGTGTTTTTCTCTCATTGGAGGGCTTTAAGAAGAGGTTGCTAGGAGTCATCCCCCAATTAATAAATGGTCAAAGGATGTGAACAGGCAGTCTTCAGAGGAAGAAATTAAAGATGTCTATAAGCACATAAAGAAATGCTGTAAATCACTATTGATTAGAGAAATGCAAATCAAAACAACTGTGAGGTACCACATCTCACCAGTCAGATTGGCTAAGATGACAAAACAGGAAAATGACAAATGCTGGAGAGGATGTGGGCAAATTGGAACACTAATGCATTGCTGGTGGAGTTGTGAACTGATCCAACCATTCTGGAGAGCAATCTGGAATAACCCCAAAGGGCTATAAATAATTTCATACCATTTGGCCCAGCAATACGACTTCTAGGGTTGTATCTCAAAGAGATCATAGAAGTGGGAGGAAGACCCATATGTACAAAAATATTTATGGCAGTTCTTTTGTGGTGGCAAAGAATTAGAAATTAAGGGGGTGCTCATCAATTGGGAAATGGCTGAACAAGTTGTGGTATATGCATGCAATGGAATACTATTGTGCTATAAGAAATGAGGAGCAGATGGACTTCATATTTACCTGGAGAGGCTTATATGAACTGATGCTGAGTGAGAAGAGTAGAGCCAGGAGAAATTTGTACATAATTACAGATACAATGTATGTGTGATGACCAACTTTGATAGACTGTACTCTTCTCAGCAATGCAGGATTATAAGTCAATCCCAAAAGACTCATGATGGAGAGAGATGTCTACACCCAGAGAAAGAACTAGAAAGAACTGAGTTTGAATCCAGATTGAAGCAAACCACCTGCTTTTTTTCTTGTTTGGTTTTGTTTCCTCTTTCCCATTGTTCATTCCATCCAGTACAATCCTTCTTTATAACCTGACTAATGTCTAATATGAAAGTATTTGCAGATCCTATACTTGATTGTATACTGCTATGGGGAGGGCAGAGGAGGGAGGGGGAGAAAATTTGAAACTCAAGGAATTGTGGAACCGAATCTTAAAAACTAAACATAAACAAACAAAGACCAAAAAATAAAAAAAAAAGAAGAGGTTGCTAGGTATGTTAGGAATTCCTTTTTGTCAACTGACTAGACTGGACAGTTGCTGTAATTTCTTCCAACTATGAAATTCTGTGGGTTTTTTTTTCATAATTCATGTAAGTTCATTTAAATGTTATAGAAAATGAATAGAATTTGTCCTTTTTCTTACTCAATCATATATTGGCTGACCTATCAATAATATATTAACCTAATGTATATCTTGGTCCAAGATTATTCTCTTTCAGCAAATGTCTGTTTCCTTACTATGTGCACAGCACACACACAGCTATCGTCACTGTCACTGATAGTCAATATGATAGACATACTCTTTAAAGGATTCAAAGTCAGCTTGATCCCTGAGACTTCAAGCCATCTGGATCTCAGATGTCCTTTCTGGTAGAACATCCCAGTGTTTCCCCATCATTACTCCCTTTGTAGCGTTTACAGCTTCTTTTTACTATCGTCTAGCCATCTTTCTACTTAAGAAGTCATACATTGCTACAGCTTTGAAGGCCATTCCCAAGAAGTTTCATTAGCCTTCCAACTTCTATCCTTTTTATTTTCTAATATCAGAAGCAATCATATAGAAGCAGGATGCCAATGACAACATTCAAACCATCATGCTTCCTTGTCTATGGCTATTTGACTTATCGGGAAAGAGAGAAACATCTGCTAAGTGCTTCATCAGTTGGTAACTATTAGTTAGGTGTTAACTTTATTTAAATGCAGTATCTCTTTTCATAATATTTTGCCCTTATAAGCTTCCTTCTTTTACAGAGTTTCCGATTACAGATCTAAACATATGCCCAAGTAGAACTTGGGAAAGAGAAGACTTCAAAAGGTTTTCAAAGTTATTTTTAACCACTTTGAACACTGGTTCTCCCAGTGCTGTGCAGAAATAGCCTCAAATAATGTTTCTCTTCTAGAGTAAAGCCCTTGTTAGCTTTGCACAACAAGGAACTTCTCTCTCAAATGTTCTTGACTATAAATCATATGACTAAAAACAAATAAGCAAATGATATTCTTGTCCAAACCGTCCCTTAAGATTGGTGAATTGAGCTTTAGCTTGCATGATCTTCCATATTTAGTTATGGAGTAACCAAAATTTTCCAAACTCCACAATAATTTTCTAAGATGTATGTATGTTTTGTAGTGAATTCAGTATAAATAGCTTATCTAATTATTGTGGCCATCTTAATAGTACAGATCATCTAGCTGTATCAGAATACATCAGTCATGATGCAGAAAGGTTGGGTGAACTGTGCCATCATCACTTGGTCATCTTCTATACACATGACCCTGCGTTAAAACAAAGAAAGTTCAGTAGGGAATTAAGTCATCATCAAATGGTCTAGAGAGGTCGGGTTAGAAGATATTAAAGTTGACCTGTAATGGCAGATATAGTGCCATGTACTTTGGGAATTTCAAATGCATACTTCTATAATTTTTCCCATTTATATTTAAATAGTAACTTCTATTAATTCCAATTAGAATTTTTTTAATTTCTCATTTATGCTAGTGTTAACTTGAAGAAAATGCTTCTAAATGTATTTTCATAAGTATTGCTGCCATTAAAAGAAGATAACTTATTTTTAGTAATACAATGCGTAGAGTGATAGCAACATGCCTGCTGCATACATCAGAATCTGCTAGAATTCTGAACTGTGAATAAACCTGGGATTGAACTTGACCTTTGAGTTAGCAAGGTAATTTGGAGGTTCTTAGAGTGCTAGAAATAGTGACTTTTCAGCCTTTGCACTGTTTGAATATGAAAACCATGGGTAAGAGATATTTCTTATCAGATGTGATAGATCCCAGTACTGCCCTCCAAATTATGTGAAAGAACATTAATGCTCCTGAGGAATTTGGTTTTCTCCTTAGTAATTCACAAACTGCAGTTGTATCCCTGTGTATTGATGTGCCAGTTCTGTGGGGTTATCTGGTGGCATTAGGGTACACAGCTAATGCAAAGATCATCTCGGGCACAGATCATCTTTGTCTAGTCCAAGTTATTGTTGTTGGTGGTTTTTTTCCCCATGGGTACAGACTGCTACACTCTGAATCCACCAGTTCGCAAATGTCTTCTCCTGGGCACAAGGATTAACTGAACCACAAAGGATGAAAATCCATTTTTAGTAAGAGGAAAACTACCGAAGGTGGGCTCATTCTAATCTCTTTTTACATGGATGGCAGGAATTTAGTGCATTGAGAATTCTCCTTGGTTACATAGTCATCTATTCTCTTGCTTTGGGTTAAGCGTTATTAGGTAAGACTGAAATAAAACAAGCTACCCAGGTGCCTTTTGCATTCTCCATGATTTGAGATTCCCACCCATTACAAAACAGAATGGGCATTGATATTAAAACAGCTTGCTGCCTTCCAAATTGGCCACTGCATCTTCCTCTTCTCTCATCTTGTTTTTTCCCCCCTTAATGGAACTAGGCTTTCACTTGGTACATTAAAGAACTAATCTAAATGTTATTAAGTCATTAATATAAATAGTATTTGTAGCCACTGTGGATGAGAGATTTTCTGTTCACTGTCTATTTTAGTACATTAATGTATGACCTGACATGGAACTAACAATGAGGGCTGAAAATCATATTTACTTCAAATCATTTTGGCTTTAACTCAATTTATTAAGCCTTAGAAATGTAAATTAAGCATATTTATTAACTACTTAAATCAATATATCAAGGTGATGGGGAAAAGTACAGATTTGTATTATAGAACTGTTTCCAGCTAACATTTAGATGAATTCATCAAAGTGGACTCAGCCCCAGATGTCAAATTTCTATTAAAATGCACACAGGTTTCATATTTGAGAAGAAGCAACAGTACTTTGGCCCAAATGTATGTGAGATTCCACCAAAATGGAAATTCTGTATTGCTCTGGGTCTTTTGTTGAGCTTGAAATGTGCCTAGCATAACCCCATTTCAACAATTCACACAAGTAAAGGAGGCCATCTTGCTTTGTATTTGTTTTATCTGTCTTATATAAATTGATGTTCAGAATCATGTTTTGATCAAATCAGAATTGTCTGCTGAAATCCACATTCCTTTTGAAGTTCAACAGCTTCATTTTTCTCATTTTGAGATGGCCTTACCTTGGCTTTTGGTTTTTTTTTTTGTTTTTGTTCTTTCAGTCATGAATTTTCAGTGGAAAGGTAGACAACTATCTATATACATGTAGATAATTTCCTGTCTGCTATTCACAGGATACTTGCCCTAAAATTTATTTCCTGCTTCTGCCCTGAATTTGAAAGCTTTGGTGTAAACCATGATAGTGGGTGGTCATGTCTGTATTATAAGATTAGAGAGTTAGAACTGGAAGGAACCTTAGAGGTAATATAGTTCAAAGCCCTCTTTCTCCTCTTCCACTTTCTCTTCTTTATCCTTCTTCTGCTGTTGCTGCTATTAGCTAGCACTTATCTGTTATTAAGATTTGCAAATATCTCATTTTATCCTCACAACAAACTTATGAGATAGATGCTATTATTGTTTCCATTTTACATTTGAAGAAAAGAAGGTAGATTGGGGTAAAGTGACTTATCCGGGGTCATATTGCTAGGAAATAATTGAGTTTATATTTGAACTTGGATCATCCTGACTCTGGATCCAGGGCTACCTACCAGAGGAATGCTTAAGGTCATATAGGTAGGAAATAGCAGAGCCTGGATTCAAAACCACTGAATCTCAACGACATTGTATTGTTAAGAGAAGTTCGAGTGAAGAAAAGCTTTGCTGTCACATCCTCACCCGTCATGTTGTAACAAGCTTCCTCCAGAAATTGAGAATGCTTCTCATTCAGTTTTCTCTCTGCTGAAAAGAGCTCCACTGTGAGAAATAATATTAAAGCTTTTATTTTACTAGTGGTATTTGGCATTTTCAGGTTTTACTTCTTTCAGGCATGCAATGGTATGGACCATGGTATGCTCCAAAATGGGTACATTGATTTTTTCACACAGATGAGCATTTTTTTTAAATTTGAAGATTAAAGTGAAATTAAATCACTTAAAATGATTTTGCTAAGGAACCTTAGAGACTGTTTAGTCTAACACATACATTAAAGAAATCCTTATTGTAGCATACCTAACAAATTGTCATTTAGCTTCTACTTGAGGAATTCTGAGGAGGAGCCATGTACTCTCATGATAGAACATTCTACTTGCAGACAGTTCTTTTTGTGAGAAAGTAGGGTTTTCCCCTCTGACTTCCAGCCCAAATTAGCCTCTTTGCTGCTTCCAGTCAACAAAAACAACATTGCTACTTGGTTTTGCCCTCTCAGGTCAAAGAGTGTAATTCTAATGCCTCTTTCACATGACAACTTTTCATACACTTGAATATTATGCTCATGTTGCTCCTAAGTCTTCTCTTCTCCAGGCTAAACATATCTAATTCGTTCTTTTTTTTGCCTTTTGGAGGGTAATTGGGTTTAAGTAACTTGCCCGAGGTTACACGGCTAGTTTTTTTTTTTTTTATTAGAGTTTTTTTTGTGTGTGTGTGGCTGTTAAGTGTCTGAGGCCAGAACTGAACTCAGGTCCTCCTGACTCCAGGGCTGGCGCTTTACTCACTGCGCCACCTAGCCACCCACATCTAATGCTTTCAACCTCTGTTCACATGACTTGGATTCAAGGCCCTTTGTCGTTCCTGGTTTACCTCCTCTGTGCATGCTCAAGCCTATTAATCTCTCTCTTAAACCATAGACCCCAGAACCGAACCCAGTATTTCAGATGAGGTCTGAGGAGGGCTGAGTAAAATGGGACTGTCACCTCCCTATTTCTGGAAGCTAGACCTCTCTTAATGTAGGGCAAGGTTACATTAGCCTTTATGGCCTCATAGCTTTGATTACTTTTGAGCTTGCAGTCCATTAAAGCCCTCAGATATTTTTCAGGAAAATTACTATGCACCATGCCCCTTCCATCTTGTGTTTGTAAAGTTAATTTTTTATGCCTAAATATACGATTTTCCCTTTATTCATTCAGCCCAATGTCTGTCAATTTATTTTTCCTCATTGACTATCATCTAATGTGTTAGCTCTCCCTCCCAGCTATGTTTCATCTGCAAATCTGATTACTTGTAATCACTGCTCCCCTTTCTAGGTAGATACTAACCATCTATTTAATCGCCTATCCTAGAATTTTCCTAGGAACAGAAAGCAAGCTCCCTGGCCTATAGTTTCCATATTCCTTTCTTTTTCACCCTTCCCTTTAAAAAACAGTTATAGCATTTGCCCTTCTTGTTTCTTGTGCAGACTCTTGTTTTCTGAGATTTTTCAAATATCAATGACAGCCTTGGTATTCACTTCTGCCCATTTTTTTCTTGCCAAAGGATGTTGTTCTTCTGGACCAAATGACTTAGAATCATCAAGGGGAGGTAAGAGCTCTTTGATCTTGTATATAAACTCGCTGTTAAGTCATTTCCCCCCTCTCATTTCCATTGTAGAGGTCATTCTCTTTAGCTTAGAAAACAGAAGCCAAATTAGAATTGAACAGCTCTGAATTCTCTCCCTTCAACCCCAAGCAAAATCCTAACCTTCCTTTAATTCTCCCTATTCTCACAAGATAACTAAGAAGCAAAGAAGTATCCCAAAACCCAAACCAAATGCCAGTTTGTTTTTACCAGCTTCCTTTGCCAGACTCAGCTCATGCTGACCTTTATCACTCATCACATTGTTTTAACATGGTTGGGCCATCTTCTGTACATCTTCCAAGATGTTAGCTATTTGGTGAGTTCCTTCTGTATTCACATCGGTATCTTCAGGCAAATCCAATTTTTACTCTTCATTGGAATTGCTTACTTTTATATTTTCTGAACTTTATCGTTGAACTGTTCACATTGGTTTTGGTGTGACATCCCCGTAATGTTTTTGTTCAGTGGATCCTACCTATATATCCTCTGAACCTTTTGAGATCTGTTCTATTCAGATCTTGGGTACACGTCAGATTCTGCCCAGATTTCCTCTCCTTTTCACAAGAGTGGAAGCATGATGGAGTGCATAGACAGCTGGCCTCCAAAAAGGAAGACCTAGACTCAAGTCCAATTTCTGGCTCTCACTGGCTATATGACCCTGGTAAAGTCACTGAGCATCTCAGTGCTCTAGGCCAGTGATATCAGACTCAAATAGAAATGCGACCACTAAATCACACAGAAAGATCCCTGCTGCCTACCTATTGAATTAGAACATTATCCATATTCTAGTGTATTTTTTTACTTTGTTAAGTATTTCCCATCTACATTTTAATCTGGTTTTGGAAACTCTCATATGAGTGTTTGACATCTTTTTAGGTGACTCTCAGATAGGTACAGAGGATATGCTGACCATCATTGATAAGAGGAAGTTTCCTCACCAGGGTGTTCCCTATACCAATGAATTCATAGCTCCAGGCCCTGTCTCCAGCTCTGTTGAAAACTCTAGGATAGATAGATATCTAGATAGGAAGATAGGTGGAGAAAGAATGTATTAAGCATTTATTATATGCCAAATATTATGCCAATTTCTGGGGATACAAATACAAGTAAGCAATACAGCCTTTACCCTCAAGGACCATATGTTCTAATGGAGAAGACAAGACATAAACAGGTAGTGAAAATGGGGTTGGAAGTGAGAAGGGAGAAAGAAGGTCCTTGGGGAGGATGTATGGTAAAGAGACAGCTGCTAAGCGCCATGGAGACCTGCACTCAGACAAGAAAATGCGAAAAGTTACCTACCAGAGGCAGAGAACCTGCATGTGTAGTACAAGTTTGCAGTGTGTTGGCAGTGGTCAGAGAATACAGGGGTAGTAGTGAGGCAGTTAAGAAGAGCTCCCTTCCATCCATGTTTCCCATTTCTACCCCAGCAACCCATTCTGTCTGTTAGTCAAAAACATTCACAATAGGGTATCTCCTTGGTGGTTGGTTCTTTTACCTATTAAAGGATTAAATTATCACTAAAGCATATCTACTTCATCCTCCCTAACAACCTGAAATGTAGAAGAGTTCTTTGAATTCCATCACCTTCTCAAGCAGGAGAAAACACTTGAGACACATATTTCAGTCACTTACTTGTGGTGAGAATACAAACATCATACAGTCTATGCAAATCACTAAACTCATACAAATCACTACACTACACAGTACACTCTTCCCAGACTTGATCTAAGACCTCTATCAGATATATGGATAATTGACGTCTGCAGGAATTACATTAACGCAATTCTATGTGAGACTTTCGATTTGTTTCAAGAATGACACATCTTTTTCCACCTTTTTTTGTTCAAATGATCTGTAATATACTTTGATAATAAAAATAGGCCTTGTTTCTCACCCCTTTTATCTTTGCCAGTGTGTTTTCCCCCATACTTCCCCTTCCTGGATTTCCTCATATCATTGTGTCTTCCTGATAAGTAATGCCAACCTATCCCACTGCCATTCCTCTTCTCCTCTCTCCCCTCATTCACAAGATACAGCCATCTACCATGTTGATGGAATGGATTTCATCTCCCCACTACACAATGATGCCTACCTATAAAGTCAGATTTGCCTCCTTGAATTAGGACTTTGAATTGTGATCCTCTTCTTAAACTTAAACTTTTAGTATTTGAAAATTCATTTGACCTTGTCGGTTTTAACTACTGGCTTCTTTCTTCGATTTGTTTCCTGTTAAGTTATGGTTATTTCAAATGTTATTTTCCTTCTTTCACTCCAGCTTTTCTCTGGTATTCATAGGATGTGGATATTCATGGGCATTTTTTCATTCCTTCTTTGTTTTATTTTCATGTCCCTTTTGATAAAACTTGTAAGAACCCAAGCAAATATGTTTTTTCAGCCTTTGTTGGATAAAATACATCTTTGGCTAGAAGCCTATCATCCTTCTATTATAAGTTATGGTTTAGAAATGCAAATCTCATTCTTAGACCCTAGCTTCTTAGCTAGATGCTCACTTCTCAAACTATTTCATTTTACAAAAATTTATTCTATAGCTAACTTTTGGGATAGTTTCACAGAGTTTTAGAGTTTAGAGGGACTTCACAGCTTTTGACTTCAGACTGTACTCTCAAATTAATCCTGCCACATGACATGCCAGAAATGATCATCTAGACTTTGCATGATGACCTTGACAGAGAATATGATGAAAGGAATCCATCCACCTCCTTGGGCAATCCATTCTGCTTTTGGAGAGCTCTAATTTCTGGCATGTTTTTGGTACATCAACCCTAAATTTGACTCTAACATGTACTTATGGTTCATTCTCAAATGAAAGTATTGGACCTTTAAAGTTCATTTCACTTCTTTATCTGTGATCTTAAGAGGATGATGAAGCCCTTTTTTTCTCCTTTGAGCCAAGCCAAACAAGTCTAATCCCTCTTCTTCATGACAGATGTTTAGATATTTGAAGATGGCCATTATATTCACCTTGAACCTTCTCTTCTCCAGGGTTAACAACCCAGTTTCTTAAACTGAACCTCATATGGTATAACGTTAAGATGCTTAACTATCTTGGATATCTTTGAGTTTATTAATGGCCTTTCTAAACTCTATTGTAGAAGCAAAGAATATTATTATTCATGAAACCTTTGGTTCCTGACTTAATTTCCATTTGAAGTAATAATGGAAGTGTTGCCAAAAATGTGTGATATAAGAGCAGCTTGTGATTTATTATGATGGTCATAAAAACACAATGGAAATGTATTTAAATCCAGTAGAATAAATGGTGTTTGAGAATTAGAGGTGAGATAGCTAACGTGAAACACCGTTTTTTATCAGATATAAGGAAATTCTAGACATAAGTATGAATTCCTTAACCACTTGCCTATCTCAGTTAGGGATGTGATAACATATAAGAAACAGTTACTTTTTGGATAAATGTATATGCCCTTTGTATTAATAGCTATTGTAACTTATGGTATACATATTAATTTTGAACCATTTGCTGATTTTCTGAAAAAATAGAGATGAAATGATTATTCATTCTTTCCTCTAAATATTGACTAATTTATGCCTTCAAAATTTTGGCTATTTTGGAGGGAAAGAAAAAGCACAAATCCAGCCCCCTACTCATAAAACAAAACAAAACAAAATAACACTCAGACAAATTACAGTGTTAAATAAGAGTGAATAGCTATCAAACTAATAGATAATACTTGGCAAAAATCGTTGTAAATAATGCTTTTTATTTCTCTGACTACACTATGAATTTACTTTTAGGAATTTTCAAAGTGACTTATGTTTGATTGAAAGGCACATACTGAGTTCGGTAACAGACCTTGTTATTTAATTTATGGAGTAGTGCTCCTAAAAGATTTTTATAAGATTGGCCTTATAAAAATTCAAATTGAATATGCTGTTCCATTAATTAAGCAATGCTCTGTTTAATTAGAATTTTTAAAAAGATGATGGATACTGGATTAGGAATGGCAGGTGGGAAAACAGTGGACCGTTCTACAATTGCTTTTACAGTAACTTTATTTTCATATGCTCAGTATTCTATTATAAGATCACAGATCTAACACTAGAAGGGAGCCTGCAGGCCATCTAGTCCAATGTCCTCATTTCTCTGAGTCACAGAGAGGGTAAATGACTTGTCCAAGGTCATAGAAGAAAATCAGCTGAAGGAAGTGAATGCAGGTCTACTGAGAGCTAGAGTCCTTGCCATTTTTGTTGCACCATGGTTACTCTTATAATACATTTTAAGTTCTGTTCTAACGATTTGTAGTCCCACATTGTGGTTCTGGCCATGAAGAACTTATGAAAGTGATAATTCTTCAATTATTCCAAGTGAAAGTTAATGTCTTGGTCCTTATGGGTGACCGGTTAGGCATATGTTAGCTTTTTATACGATATTTTTACTTTTCCTTTAAAAATTAAAATAGTTTTATTTATTTCATTTAATATTTCCAAATTACAAGTAAAAAGATTTTAATTTTAAAAGTTTTGAGTTTCAACTTGTCTCTTTCACTCCATGAGAAGGCAAACAATTTGATAGCAATTATGCCTGTGAAGTCATGTAAAACATTACCATTTTAGTCATGTTTCAAAAGAAAACACAAACAAAATAATAAAAAGAAAGTAAAAAAAATATAAAAAGAAAGTAAGAAGCGTGCTTTGATATGCATTCACAGTTCACCAGTTCTCTCTCTGGAGGTGGATAGCATTTTTTGACATGAGTCCTTTGCAATTGTCTTGGATCATTGTCTTGATCAGAGTAGTTAAGTCTTTTATGGTTGCTTCTCCCTACGTTATTGCTGATACTGTGTACGGTGTTCCTTGGCTTTGCTCAATTCAATTTGTGTTTGCTTATATAAGGCTTCCCAGGTTTTTCTGAAATCATCCTGTTCATTATTTCTTAAAGAAAAAATAGTATTCCATCACAATCACATACCACAGCTTGTTTGTCAATTCTCCAATTGATGGGCATTCCCACAATCTCAAATTCTTTGTCACCACAAAAGAGTTTGCTATGAATATTTTTGTGCACATAGGTCCTTCCCCCTTTTCTTTAATTTCTTTCGAATATGAACCTAGTAGCACTATTGTTGGCTTAAAGGTTATGCACAGTTTTATAGTTCCTTGGGCATAGTTCCAAATTGTTCTTTAGAATGGTCGGTGCATTAGTGTCCCAATTTTTCTACATCCCCTCTGGCATTTGTCATTTGTCTTTTCTACCATATTAGCCAATCTGATAGATTTATGGTGGTACCTCAGAATTGTTTTAATTTGAATTTCTCTACTCAGTAGTGATTTAGAGCATTTTTGGATGTGACTATTGATAGCTTGGATTTCTTCTTCTGAAAACTGCTCCCTGCCTTAGTTTTTGCCCCCAAGGCAAAACCTGTTGTCCAAGAGTGACCTTCTCCCAGTACTTTATCCTGGGCCCTCTACTCTTCTGTTTCTATACTTTGTCCCTTGGTGTCATCTATTCCTGTTGGAGGCCATGATATTGGTGGGATTGTTGAGATATGAGTTAATGTTCTGCACTCTTACACTACATGCTGGCACCATTAAAAGCATAAAAGTTGTGGTGTAGACCTTGGGCAGTTAATTGTTAACTTGTCCCTAAGTTATATGGATTTGGCCCCCATCTGGAGGTCTTTGGACAAGAATATACAATCGGTTTTTAGGACATTGGCAGTGATCTCTTGATATTACAGGGAACCTCACTGGCAACTGTTTTTAACCTCCCTACTGATGACTTTTGTTTGTTTTTATGTTCTTGAACTTCTTTCAAATTGCCTTGGGAATGGCTTTTACTAGGGGAGTTTTTGGTTCTATTTTATTACATGAACTGTTTAGACATTCAGGCTGTGAGTGTACCATTGCACTAGATGTGGAGTTTTGACTTGGGCAACTCTCATGGGTTCTGTTTTCATCTCTTTGTAAACAGTTCCCAGATTCAAACCTAACTGCTTTGTTGAGCTCTAATCTTGAATCACCGACTGCATGTTTGGCATCTCCACCTATATATACCATTAACTTCTGAAACTCAACTTATCTAAAATAGAACTCAGCTCCTTCCCTCATACCAAAAACTTGCCCATATAAAGACATCTCTATTTTTGTTTAGGGCATTTCCATGCTCACTGTCTTCCAGCATCAGAATCTTGATTAGATCATGCCTTTTACTATTCTCCTACTCCTTTGAGCTGCTATTCCATTTCCAAGGCTTTTCAGTTTCTTTGTATCTGTTCCTTTCTCTATACTCATATAAACCCTAGTTCAGGCTTTTATCACTTTGAGGTTAGACTACTCTAATGACTCCATAATTGGATTACTTTCTTTCAGTCTCTCCACTTTCTAATGTTATTATCTGTGAAGCTGCCAAAATATCTTCCAGAGGAGACCATATGACCATGCCACCTTAATGCTCAAAAATCCACCTGAAGCCTCTCCCTACTCCAGACCATTTTCCATGCAACTACAAAACTAATTTTCCTAAAATGAAACTCTGTCTTTGCCACTCCCTTACTCATTAAATTCAACTGGCTTCCTCTTATGACTTAGAACACACACAGCAAAAATTTGAAGATGAATTTTTTCTTGTTTGCTCTAACAATAACATCGTCTTTACAAGTTTGAAGTAGTTATGACCACATTCTACATTTTAAAGTTGTGATTAGAAAAAAAAATTCATATTGATTTCCTAGCTCTATCAAAAATTATTAACTCTAACTTTTAAAACATTTATTAGAGTTACTGGAAGCATAGACTGAAGTCACAGAGAGGGAAACCATTTCTAATTCCATGGGATCATGAGGAATGACTTGTGGCCAATTTTGTCAGGCTATATTAAGATCAATGACTATGATTTCAGGCATGTTAATTTGTATTTAACTGATATAAACTTAGGGATTCTGGTTATCTTCAGTTACAAAACATATATAATTATATAAACAAACTATGAATATAGATATTCCCTTTTAGAAATGTATTTTGGTTATGGTGGTAAAATACATTTAAAAAATCCAGATTAAACTTAATACTTCTTCCAAGTAAACAATAGAAGTATAAATTATTAGGGCATATAGCTAACCCAGTCTTCACTAGTATTTTCTTGTTTGCTCATAGTGCTCTGTGGAAGCAGTACTCTGGCCTGGAAGACTTCACAAGTGCCTATGCAGCTCTGTTACTATGTAGTTGTTCTGAATGTGCTCTTTTCAGATACCCACATGCAAGACACTAAGTTCTCACTTATGTTCATTGGAACAGCTTTATTTTCTCTCTAAATAGAGTATCAGCTTTTCAGGTACTGGAGATGTTAAAAACAATCATGGTATTTCTGACTTCATGGATTAGGAGATAGGGACAGATGATGTACTACCAGAGGAAATTTGACACTTTTGAAAGTGATGGCTAACGTTTAACCTGACTTGGAGGTCATTGTAAAAAAAAAAGACAACTATTTAGGGAAAGCAAAAGAAACTGAATTACTCTAGAAAATGACATTTTATACCTTTTCACAGTGATATCATATTCTTTCTTTAGGCCACAAAGGACAATACATTCCCTCACTGATTTTATCCATTATTTGTAGGATAGACTCCAGTGACTGTTTTAAAAAAAATTCTGTATTTTGAATAGAGGGCTGATTTCCATGACAATTTTTTGTTAGTGTTAAAATTTGCTGATTTCATACTTTGACCTGATGGTGCTAATGAATCTGAATGAATGAATGAAGAGAATATCAAAATAGTTGACTTTCCAACTAAAACTTGTAAATAATGAAATGTTCAGGAGGCAGGTAGGTTTTAGTGGAAGTCTAATAAACCCCATGTTTGACAGCAGTGTAACTCTTTGTAGGGTAGGGTTTTTTTTAGTATAGCACACAGGTGTATGTTTTTAACATTATGTATGCGTTATGAATATATAGGCATCAAGTTGATATGTGAAAATATTATTAGCAACATAAACCAACAGTGACAATATCATCATCTCTTCGACAACTAGGCCACATACAGTGAATATGTAATGTGAGCTTTGTATCCTTACAAACTTTCAGGCATATATGTGGAAAAGTGGGAGCTAGTCTATCGAGAAGATAATTTCTACCAATGAATTTAGTAATGGAACCTGCTGGAGTTATGGCTTATTTTACAGGCCCACTTGGAAAAAAATGAATAGGACAATACCACTTTATAGTGATTTTATTCTAGTGTTAAGTAATTTGTCTTATATTTATTTTTCTTTTACCTTAAATTTCAGATATCTTTTTTTCTTTATTGTTATGTTGTAGTACTAGACTTGAATACTCTTTCATGTTTTAGATGTTTTTTATCATTACCAAGATATATGGATCCCACAATATTGATTTTACATTTTATTATTTCCCTCTTAACTCTATTGCCCAGTGAAATAGTATGGAAAAGAGACATAATGCAGGGGAAAATAACATCAAAGTAATTGCCTTACTCTTATTTACCATCTCTTTTTTCTGAATCTAATTTATTGACCATTTTTGCTTTAATTATCTTTATACCTCACTTCTGCATGATGACATATATTTATAAAGGAGTTTGATCCTAAATATAGCATTAAATTATCTGAAAGCCTACATATTGACAGATGTGGAGGAAATGGTAAAATGTGAAATAGATCCCAGTTTGTTATTTTGCCTTTCTCCTAATCAGTGTAAAGACTGTCAGTGCCTATTGGCCATTTCTGTATAGAGCCTTTTCCTGTGTTCTAAGGTATCCCTATGTAAGAGTGAAAAATAAAACATGGCTGGCTATACGGCTACAAAAGTTTTTTTTCTTTTGTAAAACTCTTTATTTTGTCCACTCTGATAATAGGTCCCTGTGTTGTTGATGATGATTTTTCTTCCAAATTGCTACATTAATTTTGAAACAACAGATATATCTGAATAAGCACTCAACCACCCCCTTATAGTATATTATATAAGAACAGTTAAGCAAACTACCTTATACTATAATTTTTTAAGGATAGTACATGTAATTTTCTACTTTTTCACTTTAACAATAGCTTTCCGTTAGAAAAAATATATATATCTTTTAACTTTGATCGTATGGTACAATGCTTCCAGTTTTTACTTTGTAATATAATTTGAGGTCAGTAACATGAAGGCCATTCCTTTCTTTTTTAATATTTTAGACTGATATTTCTTCATATGAATTTCATTATTATTTCAACTAATTTTAAAGAGTCTATCCTTAGTAATTGGATTGGTATAACAGTGAATAGTAGAATAATAGTATCATCATTTTTCCATATTGGCACATACCAGCCATGAACATTGAATACCTTTCCAATGATTAAGTTCTTTATTTCTGTAAAAATGTATAGTATTATTTATGTAAGTCCTTTTGTTTATTTGATAGTGTAAATGCCAGATATGTGTTTCAAATGGAATTTTATTTCCAATGTCTTCTTGGTCTTTGTTAGTAATGTATAGAAATTCTGATAATTTTTGTGTATTTCTTTTACCTGCTTTTCCTTTACTTAAACTTTTGTCTTGATTAATACATTCATTATTCTCTAAGTAAACATCCTACAGTTTGCAGTAAAAAAAGTTTTATATTCTATTGCATATATTTATTTCCTTAATTCCTTTTCCTTTTCTTGTTGCTATAGTCAACATTTCTAACTCTGTTAAACATATTATAACATATTTAGTACCTGCACCCTTAAGACTGTCCTGAATTTGAAAAGAACTTGGTCCTTTACATTTTTGGTGCTGTTTGTCAATTGTGTCTTTTCATTCCTCTGACCCCCAAAGAAGTCCATTAGCTCTTCTCTTTGGCATCTGTTCCCATAACTAAGATGAGGGATCATGGAGGACAAAGGAATGGATTGTATGTTACTGACAGCCAAGGACCATCAGGAGATGGTAAAGTTCAGGTATGTGACTGTAGACTTCACCCAGAGGGAGTAAAAATGCCTAAATCCTACTCAAAAAATGCCAAGAAGTAATTCTGAACAATTTTAGGAATTTAGTCTCCCTGGGACTTGAAGACTATGACCCAAGTATGCTTGACATTTTAGAGTGAGGAAAAGCTCCTTGGCCACCTGAGACAGAAGTCCAGAAGAGCAGGTGCGCAGATGTCATAACAAAGAGAAACCTTACAAATATAAGCAATGTGCAGAGGCCTTCTGTGAGAGCTAATCTTTCTCATCTGCAGAGAATTAACACTGGAAAGACATCTTATCAATGTAATTTATGTACAATGTATTTTTTTCAGAAAAATTACCTTATTCAACATCAAAGAATTCACAGTGGAGAGAAAACTCAGTCATGTCATGAATATGGTAACCCCTTTTTCTGGAAAGCTGGCCTTATTAAACATCAGATAATTCACACCAAAGAGAAACTTTTTAAACATAGTGAGTGTGGAAAAGCATTTACCTGGAAAGCTGGCCTTATTAAACACAAGAAAGTCACACTGGAGAGAAGCCTTAGAAATGTGAGGAATGTGGAAAGGCCTTTTCAATCAGAGGTAACCTTACTCAGAATGAGAGAGTTCACACTGGAGAGAGATCTTATGAGTGTAATCAGTATGAAAAGGGTTTTACAGGAAAACTAACCTTATTCAACATAAGAAAATTCACATTGGAGAAAAACCTTGTGAATAAAATCATTGTCAAAAGGGCTTCTTCCAGGGAATTCAACTAATTCATCATCAGAAATATGTTATATAGAAACTTTTTTAATTTGATGATTGAGGATATTTTTTTACTTTGCCAATACACATAATAATTTTGGGATCTCCTATAACAACATTGACACATCTTGTTTTAATTACAGATACTCTTTTTAATTTCTATTTTTATTATGAGATAATCATTAAAATAAATCTTAAAACTTAATATAGAAAATTAGTACCCATGCATCAACTCAAGTGCTGTTGAGAAAGATTCCCTTTTTTTCTGTGATGAATAGTACTAGCTCTTCTTTTTAAATAAGGGTTTCTTTCATTCAATTTCCTTTCATTACTAAATAATTATTACTTTTATATAAAATATAATAATATAAAAATAATAATAAATAAAATAAAATATATATAATAAACATTACTAAATAAATTACTTTCATTCAAATTCCTTTCATTACTAAATAAACATTTTTAGCATCTTGAGTGTACATGAGTATTGTATTTCATTTCAGACTTTTAACATATCCATTTGTGTGTGGGTTTCTTGTTCTTAATTATCTATGGTCTTGTTTTCATTAAGATAGACCTATCCTCTTTCATGTATGTTATTGATCCAACTGGGTTGTGATGAATATTTAAAAATATATTGCTGTAGCTCTTTTGCTATTATTTTCTTTATCTTATTTATATTCATACACATGAATAATACTATATTGTTCTGTAGTTCTCTTTTGCATTTTTTAACATTTCTTGGTTATGTATTAAGCCTATATTTGTTTCAGAGAAGGAATTTAGTAAGGCATATTCTGTCTCTTATTTTCGAGAAGAGTATGTGTTGTATAAGGATTACATATACTCTAAATGTTTAATGGAACTCTCTTATTAATCTATCTGGACTAGGACTTTTTATTGTGATTTTATTTAGGGTTTTCTCAATGTATATCTGTGAAATTGGGATGCTATAATATCTATTTCTTGTTTTGTTAATTTAGGTATTTAATATATTTTTATAGATTTCCATGCATTCTACCTTAAATGTTATCTTTTGATGTCATATAATTAAGTAGTTTGCTTTTTCATATTTTTCCTTACTTCCTCTTTATTCATCATGAATTCCTCTTTCTCATTTTAGATCTTGGCAATTTGATTTCTCTCTGCTCCCCTTCTTTTCTCCCCTTCTGCCTTCTCTCTTGATCTCAAATTAGGTAATAGTTTCACAGTTTTGTTGATCTGTTAAAGAAAACAACATATTTTTGTTGATCTCTTTTGGTAATTTGATAAATAAATAATAAATATATATTATATATAATAAATATATATAAATATAAAATATAATACATATATAAATAATGAATAAATAAATAAATTTAGGTACTGTTGTCTTTTGTGTTGTTAATTTGCTTGCCCTACCCTTGAACAATTTATGTGCCTCCAGTGAGTTAGGTCTATCTTTATTTCTGTAAAATGTTTCATAGGTGAATAACATAGCTCCTGGTTGATATGCTTCTAAACACGTTGTAGCTTCTGTAAATGCTTATTTTGTATAAAATTTCTTTTTCAAGTTCTTCCTGCTAGGTTTTGCTTATACCATACAGGAATACTGGTGGTTTATGTGGATTTATTTAGTATCTGTCAAACTTTGTTGAATTGTTATATTTTTTCTATACAGACAAATGCTTAGGGAAGTTATTATGATACTTGTATTCAAGTATTTCAGGAGCTGACATGTAGAAGGAGAATTTAGTCTGTACAATTTGACCTCAGAGGAGAGAACTATGAGTCAAGGATAAAAGTTGTAAAGAAGCACCTTTATGTTTGATGTCAGGAAAACAAAATAAAACAACATTCCTTAGATTAGAAATGACCAAAAGAAGTCTGCTCTCTAGGAATATCATTGATTCTCCTAATTAGAATTCTTCAAATAGGATGGAATGAGTTCTGATAATTGATGTTGTTGTTTGGGCTAAATAACCTATAAGCTCTTAAATTCTGTGATTCTTTAATTCTTCTTTAGTGGGTAAGTGATAGACTTGGGATCCTGAAGTCCTCCATTCAAATCCAGTCTTAGGCACTTGTTTAGGGGCTGTGTGACCTTGGGCAAGTTACTTAAACTCTCTCAGCCTCATCTGTTAAATGGGAACAATAATAGCACCTACATACCAAGGTTATTGTGAGGATCAAACAGGATTATAGATGTGTAATATTTTGCAAACATCAAAAAGCTCTGTAAATTATTATTGTTATTGTTACTGTTATCTCACACTACTCACCTTTTATGTTATGCCCTTAGCTAAACTGGGCTGCTCTCTATCATTTCCCCATGTTCATCTTTAACTTCTCTGCCTTCTCCTATTTTTCTCATGGTGTTTCTTGTACTAGCAACACTATCTTGTATGAACCTCATCTCTTCTGAATGAGGTTCATGAGGTTCTTAAACTGTCCTTAAATGCTTAGCTCATATCACTATTCCCATCCTTTGCTGATCTCAATTGTCCTGTCCCCTTACTTTGAAGTCAAAGTGAGTTTTCCTTCCTGTGATGTCTTCTAGAATTTTTGTTGTACATTTTCACATTGTATTTTTAATCTCTTTATTTTCATACACCTCTGATTTCTCTTTCCTATTAGATTATATGCTCCTTGAAGATAGAACTCTATAATCCCCATTTTTATGTTCTCTGCAGCTAACATATAGTGAATATTTGCTCAATAAATGTTTGTTGGATAGGATAAGCATGATTTTGTTGTCAGTTAAGATCCTAGATTGTATTATGTCACTGATATCCTTGTCTTCCAGATACCTCATTTGAGCTTCCTTTCACTCTAAAAGGGGGTCACATAGTTCTTGTTTCCTGTTTATCTAAAGGAAAAATATCAGAATGGATGAATTCATATTTTTAATTTTCAGGAACCAAAATTTTGTTTCAGGGGGCGGCTAGGTGGCACAGTGAATAGAGCACCGGCCCTGGAGTCAGGACGACCTGAGTTCAAATCTGGCCTCAGACACTTAACACAAAAACTAGCTGTGTGACCTTGGGCAAGTTACTTAACCCCAATTGCCCTACCTTCCCCCTCCAAAAAGCAAAAAAAAAATATAAAAATTTTGTTTCAGTAGTAATATTATCTGAATCATTCTTCCACACAATATTGATATAAGTTACTTCCTCACACAGTATTTCTATTGTGTGGATATGGAAGTGCAGGGAAATAGTGTGGTCCAGGTGATATGACTTACCTCCTCATATAGTATTCCTATGGTTATAGATTTTCTTTAACATTCACCAGAGAATGTGTAGTTATGTAGAAATAATTCCTTATAAATTAGAATTGGGAAAATGGAAGCTAATGACTATGAGACATCAAGAATCAGTCAAATAAAATCAAAAGAATGAAAAAAATAAAATATAAAATACCTAATTGGAAAAACAACTGACCAGGAAAATAGATCCAGGAGAGATAATTTAAGAATTATTGGATTACCTGAAAGCCATTATAAAAAAAAAGAGCCAGACAGTATCTTTCAGGAAATTTTCAAGGAAAACTGCACTGATATCCTAGAATATCCTAGGGTAAAATACTAATTGAAAGAATCCACTGATCCCCTCCTGAAAGAGATCCCAAAATGAAAATTCCAAGGAATATTATAGACAAATTCCAGAATTATCAAATCAAGGAGAAAATACTGCAAATAGTCAGAAAGTAACAATTCAAATATCCAGGAGCCACAGTCAGGATTATGCAGTACTTAGCAGCTTCTGCATTAAAGGACCAGAGGGCTTGGAATATGATATTCTGGAAGGTAGAGGAGCTTGGACTACAACCAAGAATCAACTACCCAGCAAAACTGAACATATTTTTAGGGGGAAATATGAAGATTCAATGAAATACGGAACTTTCAAAATTTCATGATGTAAAGACAATAGCTCAACAGATTTTATCTTCAAATAAAAGACTCAAGAAAAGTTAAATGGGGAAAAAAGACACAGGTTATTCAATAAGGTTAAAATGTTTACATCCCTACACAGGAAGATGATACTTAAAACTCTTCAGAACTGCATCTCCCTTAGGGAAGTTAGAAGGAGTATACATAGACAAGGGTTGGGTGTAAGCTGACTTTGATGTGATATTTTTAAAAAAAATTAAGGGGTGAGAAAAAGGATTGTACTGGGAGAAGAGATCTGATTTTCTATTCAACTCAGATCTTTTGAACAGGAATGCTTGAAGTCCTCTATTCCATTGAATATCCATTTTACCCTTGAAGGATTATAGTCAGTTTTTCTGGGTAGATGTAATCCTTTCTTGATTGTAATCCTAGCTCCTTTGCCCCTTGGTATATCATATTCCAACCCCCAGTCTTTTAATTTAGAAACTGATAAATAGTGTGTTATCCTGATTGTTGATTCATGGTGTTTGAATTATTTCTTTCTGGTTACTTGCAATATTTTTTCCTTTTCCTAGGAGCTGTGAAATTTGGCTATAATATTCCTAGGATTTTACATTTTGGGATCTCTTTCAGGAGGTGATTGGAGAATTCCTTCAATTTCTGTTTCAGTCTCTCATTTTAGAATATCAAGACAATTTTCCTTAATAATTTCTTGAAAGAGGATGTCTAGACTCCTTTTTAAAATATGACTTTCAGGTAGGCCAGTAATCTTAAATTATTTCTCCTGGATCTGTTTTCCAGGTCAGTTGTTTTTCCAGTCATATATTTCATTTTTTCTATTTTTTAACTTTGTTTTTTTCTTAATATCTTATGTAATCATTAGCTTCTACTTGCCAATTCTAATTTTTAAGGAATTATTTTGTTCAGTGAGCTTTTGTATCTCCTTTCCC
The DNA here is from genome assembly GCF_028583685.1 of Petaurus breviceps papuanus. NCBI lineage: Eukaryota > Metazoa > Chordata > Mammalia > Diprotodontia > Petauridae > Petaurus > Petaurus breviceps. The sequence goes on along the minus strand of NW_027187369.1, from coordinate 4,170,895 downwards.
ATTTGGTCAATTCTGCTTTTTAAGTAATTCTTTTTTCTTTGGATTTTTGTGTGTCCTTTTCCACTTGACCTATTTTTCTAATCTTTTATTTAATATTTTGTTTTTCCCTAGTTACAAATAAGAAAATTTTTAACACTGGTTTTTAAAACTTTGAGTTCCAAATTCTCTCCTTCCTCCCTCCCTGCCTTTTCCCCATCACTGAAAAGACAATTTGTTATAGGTTATACATGTGTAGTCATGCAAATCATTTGTAATAGTCATGTTGTGAAAGAAAACATAGACAAGAGAAAAAAAGCTCGAGGAAAATCAAGTAAAACAAAAGTATATTTTAGTCTGTATTCAGACACTATCAGTTCTTTCTCTGGGAATGGATAGCATTTTTCATCATAAGTCCTTCAGAGTTGTCTTGGATTGTTGTATTTCTGAGAATAGCTAAGTCATTCATGGCTTATCATCTCACAATATTGCTGTTACTTTGTACACAGTACATTTCACTTTGCATCATTAGCCTGTGCAAGTGTTTCCAGACTTTTTTGAGGACCTACTCTGTTTTTTAAGGTGTTATTCTCCTCATTATTTTTTGTGCCTCTACCAAGTTGTTGACTTTTTTTCATGTCTTTTTTTTGGTATCACTTGAGCTCTTCCAGGAATTCTCTTTGGGCCTGAAACCAATTCATAATTTGAGGCTTTCGATGTAGCAGTTTGGTTTTGTTGTCTTCTTCTGAGTTTGTGTTCTGGTCTTCCCCATCACCATAATAGCTTTCTATAGTCAGGTGGGGTTTTTTTGCTCATTTTTTCAGACTATTTTTTTACTTTTAACTTGATGTTGAAATTACACTCTGCTCCTGGAGTAGAAGGGGCACTATTCCAAATTTGAAGTAGCTTTTTTGTGCAGCTGTTTACAGAGCTAGTTCTGGGGTTCTGTAAGTTTTCAGTTCCTCTGAGTTGGTATGATCTAAGGAGAGGTGTGTTTACTCTTCTTCCAGATTGTGCTCTAGTCTGGGAGGTACTATAAGCTGTATTTTTCACCCTGCAACTGTGACCAGGGTCCTGGATCCCCTGTAGGTGCAATCTCTGGGGTGTTAGTGCTCCTCTCCACTCTGGGACTGTTATCAAGATCTGAGTATGGGCCATGCAGCATAGTCCTGCACCCTGCACCACCAAAGGGCACTCTAATCTCCTTCTCATCAGTTGTCCAAACCCCTTACTGTGTGTGAGCTGAGAACTCTGGAAGCCATTGCTGCTTCTGCTGATTCAGTCACCCCCAAGCCCTGCTTCTGGCTTGCTCGGGCTCAGCCTGTACTGATACAGCCTGTGTTGGATTGTGCTCTACTTTCACCCCTGTGTGACAGACCTTTTCTGCTGACTTTCTAAGTTGTCTTGGGCTGAAAAATTGTTTCACCTTATCCTTTTGTGGATTCTGTGGCTCCAGAATTCATTTTTAGGCATTATTTAAAGTTGTTTGGAAAGAAATTTGAGGTAGCTCATGTGAGTCCCTACCTTTTCTCACCATCTTGTCTCTTCCCCCGTGCCCTCTATTTCCCCCCTCGGGTCACTTCTAATTCATATTTACATTTTCTAAGCAGTTACAATAAATTCTTTTCTCTTCAATTTGTATTTGTTGGAACAAAGCAATACACTGATGTCCCAGAGACACCTTGATAACCATCCCAAAGTAATGCATAATTACTGCAAAATGTGTTCCCGTTGTTCAGGACCTCATAAAGACTATAATCATCATTTCATTTGACATGGGATAACTTGTCCTTTAATTATGAATATTAGTCTTCCCCTCCTTTCTTTGACTTTAAGCATTTTGGCTTTAGACAGATAGTTAGGAGGGGAATGAATAATAGGATATAGGCTTCCAGTAAATCACTTCGAGGGCATTGTGGAAGTAGAATACATTTTAACAGTAGTTGTTTCTGCAAAGAATGAAATCTCCAACTTTCACATTAAAATACACATGAAAGACGATTAATTAACTTTAATTGGAGTCTCAAATATTGAGCATCTATAAAGTAACATAAGTTTAAAGATTTGCATTTGCTCTACAGGCCAAAGTGCTTTGATTTTAGAGATGTAACAAGTTGAAATAGAATGATTGAAAAAGTAAATCCCCAAATAAATCCATTACCTTTTCACAATGGCTGAAATGCCTATGAAAGCTCACAGTTGTGCAGTACTAAATTATTTAGTTGAAACAGAACAAGCAGACACCTTGTCCACAGTAAAAAGGAAAATAGTCCGAGAAGTGCTTCTTAAATTTTGGTGCTTTAGAATACATTTTTGGTGGACCACTTAAATCCACCTGTAACCTAGAACTATTTTCCATCTTTAAAGTTGACCTTGGATGGTGGTACCTACTCTGCTCTCAGCTGTTTAATCCTTGCCATTTGACTTATTTGTAAAGAATGACACAGAACCCTTGGAAATGGTAGGTGAGGGCTTGAATTAGAATGGATATATGAATGGGAGATTGAAAGGGAGAGAGAATGCAACCAGCATTTTGCATTATGCTCTAAAAGGACATTTTCTTGACAGTAAGATAATACCTCCTGCCACCATCCCCACCTTCTTTCCTACTCACCAACCTAACCCTGTGCTTGCTTATGGAAATATCAGAATGACTCCAAGACTGTGGACCTGAATGAATGTAAGAATGCTGGTACCTTGATAGAAACATTAAAGTTAGGAGGAGGAGGGTCTTTTGGGGGGAAATAATGAATTTTGTTTTAGATGTGTCATGTTTGAGATGCCTATGAGATATCCTGACTCTTGGAAAATAACATAGCTTCGCCCTTGCATTTGGGGTGAAAGAGTGTCCTAGGCTTCCCCAGAGACACTTGGGTACCTCCAATGGTCCTTAGAGAGTCACCGAATGAGAGATCCTTTTGCTTTCCTTGGAGTGATTGCATGGTATGAGCTTATGGAGAATTGAAGTCTGTTTTTGATTCCATCTGAAGTAAGTTGACATTTTCTTTATTTTGCTTTTGGCATGCATGATCACATATCACCGTACGACTAATTCATCAAACTAGGTCACACATTGGGTTATTAACCAGAGGAGGCAGTAAATATCACACAATTCCTCAATGTGTAATTGAGTAGGCATTTTGAGATAAATAACATGAAGGATGCCCTTTAGGTAAAGTTTAATTATCTGTAAAACAGCCACAATTCCAATCACCAAAGTTTTCAGAAAAGCAAAGAAGCAACTTCATATTAATATTCCATGAGTCTCTCAAATCCCAGCCTAGTTTTGGAACATGATAATACATCAACATGAATGCCAAGAAGTGTTCTTCTTAGCTGTGATTCTGTCTGGATTATAAAAGCATGTTGTTTTTACATTTTCCTTTTGATTAAAAAAAAAAAAACTTTCTACACTTGACTTTGGTAGCAAGTCATGACTGGTCCCTAAAGTGATATGAGCTTGTATGGACAAGCAAGGGCATAATCTTAGCCTCAAAAATCATTTTCTTTCTTTCCTTGCCTGGGATGATTATCTGGAACATGTTGCAAATTAGCTGCCATCGATGGAAACCTCTGGAAATGATTTCAAGATTAATGAATGCCCTTCAGTCATTCTTTTATTAATTATCTTGTTCCCTGAGAGTTCAAGGTTATAATTTGTCCTATCTTTTACAAATGCTATATTCAGTTCAACTGAAGTCTACTCTACAACCTAACCAGACACGATGCAGAAAGATTAGCTTTAAATCTGGTTGTGGTGAAGTTGGAGGCAAGCCTGTTAGCTTCAGAAGGACTTGAATCTTCAGTCTCCTCATCTGTAAAGTGGGGATCAGTTACTGCGATATCTCTCTCATTGGCACTGCAAGGTTCAAACGCATTAGTGCTTTTTGATCGCCTTCAAATGTTAAATATCAGCTGTTCTTAATATTATTATTGCTTTCATCATCCTTATCATCTACATTTTTCTATTCGCTTTAAGTCCCATCATAACCCATACTCAGGCAGCTATGGAGTAGCAGAAGGAATACTAGCTTTAGAGTGGTGGGGCCTTGATTGTAGCTCCATTTCTTTCTTTTTTTAATTGTTTATTGCCTTCTCTTAATCATTCATAGCTTTTTTTTTTTTTTTTGCTTTTTGGAGTGCAGTTGAGGTTAAGTGATTTGCCCGAGGTCACACGGCTAGGTGGTTTTGTGTCAAGTGTCTGAGGCCGGATCCAAACCCAGGTCTTCCTGACTCTAGGGCACTGCTCTATTCACTACACCACCTAGCCACCTCTTGCAGTTCCATTTCTACCGCTTACTAGCTATGTTTTTTTTTTCTTTTAAATTTATTGATTTTTAGTTTATAACATTCAATTCCACAAGTTTTTGACATCCAAATTTTCTCCCCTCCCTAGCTTCGTTTTGTTGAGAAGTAAGTTGACCTTTCTGAGCCTCAGTGTGTTCATCTTTAAAATGGGAGATAATAATACTTGGAGTAAGTACTCCACAAGGCTGTTGTGAGGACCAAATAAGAGAGTGTATGTAAACTAAAATTTCTATCCAATGATAGTTTTAAGTATTGTTGCTTCCTTTTCTTTCCCTCAACACAAACTGATTTTGGGCAAAGTACTGTGCCAGGAAGGAAAGGAGAGAGATTAGAAAATAAGTAGGATTTGCATGCCAGTCAGCTAGCCATGGATGATTTATGCAAAATGGCCTACTCCAGATTTTAAGCCAGTTTTAGGTAGAATATGGTGTCCAACGAGGGAAGCAAGACTTTATGTGTTTCCTTCACTGGGACTTGTACAAGAATGAGAAGTGTAGAAGGGAAAAGTGGACACTGGGACTAGATGCTGGGAGTCCTCTAGGGCTTCAGGTTATGAGAATTATCCCATGGTCCCAGATGGTACTGAGTGTGCTGCCCAAACTATGAGAAGCAGCAGAATTTTTTCATCCAGAGGTCCTCATTAGCAAAGACCCCGAGGTTAAGAAGATACTGTCTTCCTTCTCCTTGTTCAGTGGCCATAGTTGGGCCCAGTTCTGGACTAGCTGCCGGAAGTGGCCCCTGTGACTCCCAGTTCTGACCTCCTTCTCCTCCCTTCAGCATCTTGACCCTAGAGTTAGCCAGTTCCATTTTGTACTGTCCTCTACTTTCAGGCCCCTCTCCCTCTTATCCTATTGCTGACCATCCATTTCTGACCCTTAACCCTATATGACCCTAGAACCTCCTTCTCTGCTCCTATTCACATGCTACTGAAGATCCCTCAAAGACCTTGCATAACCATGCGTGCTATGACCACTACAAATTTGTTTTTATCTAAGATCAAGTGGGCCCCCACTGCTGGCTCCCAAGTGACTCCCTGTTGTCCTCTCCATTGCATCAGTTCCAATTCTCCTTTTCTCATTTCAAGTCGCCTATAACACTCCTCCCCCTTCTCTCTCACCAAATGACCTTTACTTTGTTGAGAAAATTGATTTTCTTAATCTTGGGCTCTGTCTTCTTAGTTCTTCAACTCAAACTTCCTCAACATGACCCTGTATTATTTGTTCTTTTGCTCCAATACTTTAGTAAGAGGTGGCCCTCACCTGTTCTAACCCCTCTGTTTGTGCCCCTGATTCTCCCTCTGCTGTTTCCTTTGACACCTTGCCCCTTTAATCACCTTCTCTCTTTTTAATCTTCAAGGTCCTTTAGTGATTATTACCATGCTGCCTTCAAAAAATGTGGAGATCGCCTCCTTCCTTAAACTTTCACTTCATTTAGTTCCTCACCTCCTGATCACTTCCCCACCCTTTCCAATATGACTTTCAGATACACCACTTAACTGAAACTACTCTTTCTGAGGTTCACAAAGATCTCTTTATTGTTAAGATCCAGTTGCCTTTGCTGTCTTTCTTGAGGGTGCCATTTGCTAATGTGTCTTATATGTTCTCCCCAAGTGAAGGGGAAAAGGATTCTATAAGCAAAGCCTAAAGAAACTTCTCAGCAATATTTTACTCTAAAAGTTTTAATGACATGGAATTTTGGTCATACCATCCTGGAAATTGGAAGCTTTGATCTCAGATTATAATTGGAAAATTCATTGGTCAGCAGTGAGAGACTCCAATGACAAAGACTGGACAACTTAGTCTACCTTCACGTAAATGTCCCAAAATAGGATTAGTTATTTGCAGTTACATATTTCTTCTTAATTAACTGGGGAATAAAATACTCTCACCTATATTGAAATAAAAGACAAATAATATAGATTGAGTATTTTGTTGAATCTAAGTGTAAACACCACAATGAACACTAAGTTTTCAAATATTGAATATTGAACCCCCTGTCACCAATTTGACTTTGTGGTTAGCAGTGATTAATTTGAGAAAGCTTCCAAGTTCATCTGCTGTATTATAGTGATTTAAAATGTTCTCACACTGATGTAGAGACTTGTCAATAATCTGACAGCACAAGCACAGCTCAGGAAAAAACCACTTTTCAAGCCATTGATAGTTTATAAAACAACATCTGAGGGAACTTGTTGGACAACACAATTGACTCCTTGAGTAGCTCTTTAATTCCTCGCCTTTCATTCCATTACTTCTCTTCCTAGGGCACTTGTTCTCTTGGGTATTAGGGAACCCTGTGGATCTAGTCTTCTACACCTACAGCTTTCAAGCCTCCATTAGCAATCAGCTAGTAGACATTAAGCTTTTTATTTTTTAAGCAAACTCATTTACTGAGATGATAGAATACGAACAAAACAGTCCCCTCTATTTGTAGCTACAAAAATTTCCTCCTAAGCCTAGGGCACACTCTTCTACAAATTCAGTGTCTGTAGGAAGAGTAGGCACAAGCTTAGAGCACATTAATACTGTAGAACTTGTACAGAGAATACATATTACTAATACTACTCTGCCTTCCTCCAGTGCTACTGGACCTCACGTTCATTAGTCTCCTATAGTCCTCACACTCAGATTGCCAGGTCTACTTATCTCTTTAGTTTTTAAAGAGCTCTCTTCTGTGGTGCTAGTGGTCTTCTTCCTGGAACCTTCTTCCTACCTCAAGCAACTGGCTCTTTGTGTATGTGTCTGTCTGGAAGGAGAGTCTCTGTTAAATCAAGTGCTTATTAAGAGCCTAGCTTTCCCCTGGGGCAGCTAGGTGTCTGAGATCACATTTGAAATCAGGTCCTCCTGACTCCAGGGCCAAGACTCTATGCACTATGCCACCTGGCTACCCATGTGACCCTGGTCAAGTCACTAAAGCCTGTTTGCTCTAGTTTCCTCATCTGTAAAATGAGCTGCAGAAGGAAATGGCAAACCATTCCAGTATCCTTGCCAAGAAAATCCTATATTGAGTCACAAAAATTGAACATGACTGAAAAATGACTGAACAGCAACAAAAGCTTTCCCTCGCTTGTGTCTTGAACTCTGTCAAACTGACTCTAGCTGCTATATAGATTGTCTCCCTTTCAGTATCTAACTTCATTGCTAGACAGCATGGCCCATACTGGGATGGGGATAATGAAGAGAAAATGCCCCACTTCCCCCAAGGAGGTGAAGAGCTAGGTTCTTGCCCAAATGCTGGCTCTCTTCTTCACTGTCTTGTACTCTTGACTCAAAGTGCCTAGATTCTTTAAGGATCATGGGAAGGTGGGGTGGATGGAGGTAATAGTTGTTTCCTCATTGTTCTTGCCATTCTATGTCAGTCAAAGAAGGATTCATACTTCTAAAAGAGATCTCCTGGGGTTAACACCTTGTTACTATACTAACTGCATCTCTTTGATTACATTCTACACCATGTGTCTACATCAACTTGGGGGTTCAGGGGTTGGGACTAAATGACATGTACATACATTTTGGATGTTGATCTTACTTCATTGACGATTGAGTTCTCCTTATACATTATATTTCAATAAATTATGAATAAAATTGGTACAGGTGGGTATTTTCACTTGGTGTAGAGCTAGAAGTCCATTAGTGCCCTCAAAATGACCTGGCTGACCCTGAATTTTCTATGGTTCTGCCTTAGTGCATAAGCTCTGGAAGGTCCTAACCATACTAAAAGGATTCAAATGGGGTCCCAGGGATGGATTTTACATTAGTCATCTAGGGGACAAGCCTACCTAAGGTGTTGAAATGTTGAAGTAAAGACAAGGAAAGAGAAATGAATCATTGAATGAGTTACTCTAATAATTCAAGCTAAAAACTCATTTTTGCCTAATTCATCAGGGTAATTGTCCCCATTTCTCTGTTGTACTCATCCATTTGTAGTAGTCCTTTACATCTGAAAATGTTTGAAGTATTTTCTATTCTTTGAAATTCGCCTTTTTTTCTATTGGTGCCACACCATGTACTCACTCCTTAGCTTCTTAGAAGGTGCCTTCAGTCTTTTCATTGTTCTCTCAAAGTTTCCCTTTCTACTTTCCTTGCTTTTTCTTCTGCATATCCTTTGCTGGTTCCTTTTCCTGGCCTTTTAATGTATGTGTTTCAAAAAAATCTAGGCTAAACTCTTCTCTCTACTCTTTCTTTTTTAGCAGTCCCATTCATTGCAGTGTTTTCAGCTGCCACCTCTGTACAGATGATTTTAAAATCTCTGAATTCAGCCCTTCCTCTCTTCTCAACTCCAGACTCTCATTTCCAACTTGCTTGAGGACATCTCCACCTGGATGTCCTTTTGGAAGCACACATTTATTTTCCTTGACACCAGTTTATCTTTCCTCTAAAACTTGACTTTCCTGTGTTGGTCACTGGCATCACCAGTCACCATACATACAACAGTTTTGAAAGCCTACTTCCTCTGTCATACATTTGATCTAATAGTTAACAGTCATTAAATTTAGAATATTTGTTTTCACTCATGGTTAAAGTCTTGGCTTTTATTTCCTTCATCTCCTTTCCTTCCCACATTCAATCAGTTACCAGTTTATCTCCTTGATCTATATTCCTTGTGGACAGAATTGACCATTGCTCAAAATGCTTGAATGGGTCCCCATTCCACAATAAGTGATATCCAGTCTGCTTAACCTAGAATTTGAGAACCTTTGCCATCTGGAACAATTCTGAATTTCCATATCTGACACTATTCCTTATGATATATTCCATGCTCTAGCCAAACTGAACTATTTGCCATCTCTCGTGGTCAGCTCTTGCTTTTCTGTTTCCTTGCATTGGCTCATGTCATTTGCTATACTTGGGATGTCATCCCTCCCCCTCCCCATGCCTCTACCTGTAGAAATCCTCCTGACCCCTCAAAATCAAGCTCAATTGCTGCCTACTCTTTAGACAAAGATTTTTTTTTCCTTTCTTGAGCTATGCATATATATATATGTATATATATATATATGATGTGTCTGTATATGTAATGTAATATGCATTTGTGTTAGCTATGCTGGCAGCTTATCTCCCTCCTAGGCAGTGAACTCCACCAGGGCAAAGATTGCTTCTTATCTCAACTGTATTTCCCCATTAGCGAGACCACAGGGCTCTGCATACAGCAGACTCTTTGTGTGGGGTGCATTACAGTGCATTGAAATGAATCAAGATGCCATTTTTGTTGCCAAAACATAAGCAGAATTCCTAATTATGCTCTAACATCAGATAGCATTGGATCACAGACAAACCATCCCACTAAAAATGTGAATATTTCTCTGGATTTTCGGAAGTTATATTAAAGTGACTATTTCAGTTAGCGAACAGTTAGGTTGAGTGGGGAATAGAATAAAGCTTTGAAGCCAAGTGACAGCAGTAGAGTCAATGAAAACTTAGTCTTGCTTTTCTCTTATGTGCTGTTGATGCTGAGGAGGGCAGTGACTGCTCACGTGGAGAAGCCATTCTCTTCCCCCTGAGAAAATTGAGTAAATGTGGTTAATGATATTTTGCATTCCTCTTTGAAGAAATCTTCAACTCTCATCTGTCTTTAGCACTTGTGATCATCGCCCGCTCAAGACTGAGGGTAGTTGCATAACCTGTTATTATTGTTCTTGCTTATCCTATTGGACTTTTTAACTCAAGGGCCAACAAGGATTGTTAATGCTTAATTTTAAAAAGCAAGTCACTTAGCTTTCATTTTTAATTTATTTTATTTTATTTTTTGCTTTTTAGAGGGGGAAGGGCAGGGTAATTGGGGTTAAATGACTTGCCCAAGGTCACACAGCTAGTAAGTGTTAAGTGTCTGAGGCCATATTTGAACTCAGGTCCTCCTGACTCCAGGGTTGGTGCTCTATTTACTGTGTCACCTAGCCTCTTAGTCTCTTAGCTTTTGCAGCTAATACACCATGTTCTAGGATAATGAATGAACTCTATTTTCATAGGAAAGAATTCACTGGAAAGATAAATATTCTCCATGCATAAGAAAGCAATCTTCAACATTAGGATTATTCCAGTCTAGTACAGGCCAAATTTGGCCATGAACCAAGTGCTGCATAGACCAGGTAGAGCTGACCAGTGAGAGACTCAAGGAAGATCATATCATATTTGAGGAAAGGGTGATTATAGCATATCCAAGCATGGCCACAGCATACTCTAGTCCCAGCAGCTTACATCAAGAATCAGCAAAGACCATATTAGCAGCAGCAGTTTTGTGGAATGGTAGAGATGAAAATGATCCTTACGATCATCTAGCCTAGCTCCTTCATTTTACAGAGAAAAAAGGAATTAGCCTTAGCATGGGAACCGCCACCCTTCACCCACTAACTTTGTTCCTTATGAGCTGTGTTTTACCAGATAAGTAACTTGACTTTTTGAACCTCAATTTCATCTGTAAAATAGGGCTAATGATACTTGTATTACCTCTCTCCCTGGGATTTGGGAGGAGAGCACATGGTTAACCTTAAAGTGCTTTAGAAGTATGAGGTGTTATTATTTATTTACTATTTGCTTTTCTACCTTTCCTCCCTGCCTTCCCTCCATGTTTATCCCTATTAGAAGGCCCCCAGGACACTATGAGAAGGGAATTCTCCCTTTCTAGCCCTGTACTGTAAAAGTAAATTTAGCATTACAGAGGTCATCCTGTATGATTTATATCAGATTCTATATCTCACTTGAAACAGCCCTGCCACATTTCTTAGCATATTCATATGGTGCCTCAGTGAGTGACAAAGTAGCACCAGACCGAGCCCCCCAAAGCGCTCCATTTGCAAGCTGCTTTGTGTAGAAGCAGAAGATGACATTGGCCCTGTGACTCTCCAGCTTCCCTTGCCAGTGTCCATAATTGCATCTATGACCAGCTAATCTACCCTTCCGTTCAGCTAGCAGCACAGTTCAGCTGGGTAGTCACATAAGAAGGAAGGCTCCATTGAGCTGCTTTGAAAATGGGACTCTAAATGTGCCAGGGAAAGTGAAATGAATTCTAATGTGATATTGGCCTAGTGGTTCAAACTCAGGAATACTGGATGGACAGTTAGCTGATCTGAAAGGAGGAGAGCACAATGGAAATGTTAAACAATTCGCTGATAATCGCCCAGAAGGGATTTAGAAAGTATGCTTTTATAGATAATATTCACCCCAAACCTCTCAAATTAATGCTTTGAAAACCTTCAACCAAATTTGTTTTAATCCCTATAATATGCAGAGTATTACAATTTTCTTTCTTACCAGTTAGGCTTTGCATTAAGCTTTCATGTTTATCTAAATTATTGAAATGGAATGGAAATTTATACAGTCACTTTCCTAAGAATAATTTCAAGACATTAACCTGGTTGAAAATGACTCAAGCCAACCAATAAAGACTCTCCTACCATTATGAGTGGATACAATCATTGCCCAAGACACTGTGCTCCATGAAAATAAAGATCTTTCTCACAATCCAGTTGTTAAACTAATGACGACATTAATTTTGTGAGGAAAAAAAGGAAAAAAAACCCAGAAAACTCAACTCTATACCCTCAAAGTTTGTCAGAGAACTGTCTTGGGTTATTATAACAGAGTACTTTAAAATTAAAAGTGCTGCTGCAATGAGGCACACGCTAATAAAATTTAACAGGCTCTGCCCATAAATCAGTGACTTCCAGATCAAATGGTTCTGTTTAATCTCATGAGTTAACTCAGGTGTGTTAATGGCATAAACATTACATTTTCCAAATGACCATTTGATTTTTTTCTAAGTATTAACAGTGGCCTTTAGTTTTGTCAGAATCAGTTCCAAAACAGTGGGTGTTCTCTCTCTAGGTTTTATTTCCCCATTGAGTTCATTGTATCCCTTAAATGCATGTCTCCTATCATCTCTTTCATTAGGGATTTATATAATACACACACATATGCACACACAAACACAAACACACATGCACACACACATACAGATATATAGTTTTTTGCTGTTGTTCAGTTGTTTCAGTCCTGTCTAACTCTCCATGAACCCATTTGGGGTTTTCTGGGCAAAGATCCTAGAGTGGTTTGTCATTTCCTTTCCCAGCTCATTTTACAGATGAGGAAACTCAGGCAGAGTTAAGTGACTTACCCAGGGTCATGCAGTTTGGAAGTATCTGAGGCCAGACTTGAAATTAGGAAGATGAGTCTTCCTGACTGCAGGCCTGGCACTCTTCACTGCAGTGCCGCCTAGTGTTCCTTAAACACACAGATGTATATGTGTGTGTGTTGTAATAGTAATGGAATTTAAAGATTCCCTGTATTGGCTTGGTTTTGGGGTTGTGTTAAAACCCAGAACTTGTGAATCCCACTTGTGGGATGGACTTGTTGACATGAAAAGAGAGGGCTGAACTGGGAGGAGCTGGTGCTGTGGATTTGGAAAGTGGTCCAAGCAGAGGAAGAGAGGCAGAAGAATTTCTGGAAGCAGCATCCTGCAGGCAGAGAAAGGGAGAGGATTGCTGAGGGCCAGTTCGAGCTGCCCAGGACTTTTGAGACCTGCCACCCGGAGCTTCCAAGGACTGAGGAGACATGGCTATGATGTCAGTACTTTGTTTTGATATTGTTTTGCCAGATTAGTCTGTCTGTTGATGAAGGACAGTGCTGTTGTTGCAGAGGTCCTGGAACCTTGCTGTTGGTTCAGAAGCCCTGAAGAAGGATTTTCTTGTTGTATGTTTACAGAAATCCTGGAAGAGGGTTTTACTAATGTTTTCAGGGGTCCTAGGACTGTTCTGCAGACAGAGAATGTATTAATGAGGACACTGACAATGTATCCTTTGGCCTTGTTAAGCTTTGGCTCCCCAGGAGCAGATTGCTGAGAACTTGCCTCTGGTCAAGATGAAGAAAAGACCTTTCTTTTGGTATTAAATGCTGTGATGATATCTTAAGCTTGTTGTAACTTAGGGGTAAGATCACCTTTTCAGTTGTGATCCAGCGGTGGTAAACTTTTGACTTTTTGTGCTCTGTGACTGACCAAATGAATATATTTTGTTTATGATTGGAAACAAATCTCCATTTGAGAAGAGGGGCTTTGTGACTGACTAAATGAATGTTCTAGCCATGGGTGGAGTAGTCCTTGTAAATTATTGAATTACACTTGGTAAATGCCATATTTTGAATTATGCTGTATTTTTATTTTCTCTGTTCTTAATTTGTCATTGAATAAAATGGAGAGCTGCTATGCTGGCATTTTGAACCTTGGAAGTTTCCTTTGCTTGGCATTACATGTGTGTATATATACACACATATATGTATGTATATGGGCATATATCATATATGCATATGTATAGCTATGCAACACTTATCTAGCCATGAAGTAATACAAAGTGCTCTAATATTGTAGTGACATTCCCTCAATTTAAAAATGACTCCCAGCTCTAAAGAATGGAGTTTGAAGTTGTAATACAAAATGACCACCCCAGAGCTCTACCTAGGGTGGGATAAGGAGGGTTTTACCCCAAAGGACCTCATTTTGCATCTTACCTCTGACTCAGCCTGTGCGACTCTGGACTCTGGGTAAATCCCTTAACCTGTCTGAAAGGCATTTTCTCATCTGTAAAAGGAGGCAGTTGAGGTAAATTATCTCTCAGGTGTCTTTAGATCTAAATTTTTGTCCAAAATGTTGTGCTATAAGGGCTGGGGGAGGGGAAGCAGGATGCTTCCCTCAACAGCACCCTGGAGGCTCCTCAGAACTCATCTACTCACCTGTACTCACAGCACAACTCAGCTTCCTCTCTCCCTCATCACCCATAGGGTTCCATTGTCCCCCTTCACCATTCACACAAGACTATCCTCTATCTCACTGCACTTGGTCCTAACTGTTATTGTCCTAGGTGAAAAAAAAAATCCCTACTTATGTCTCTGTTCCCAACACGCCCCTTCGTTTCTCAATTCGGAACATCCAGGGAATGGTTGCCCTGGATAAACAAGATGACTTCTCTTATGTTGATGGGGAAGTTTAGAGAATCATTGGCTCATAGAATATTAGAGCCACAGTGGACTTCAAAGATCATTTAGTACAAGTTCCTCATTGTACAGGTAATAACAACATTAACAATAGCTTATATTGTATAGTGTCTTTCAATTTCAGGGCACCAAATATTATGTATCTATCATACTTTCCTTACAGGATGACTGTGAGGAACACATCTCATGGGATGTAAGGAAGGTATGACATACTGTTAACCCCATTTTACAGATGAGGAAACTGAGGTACAGGAGAGGGACTTACCTAAGGTCACAACCATCCTATATAGAAGAAGCAGATGCTCCTGAAAACTATAAACAGGCCCTTCCTGCCTTAGTTTCTCCTGTTGCACTTGGTTAAACAGAAGGGGTTGAAAAGGGAAGCTAGTTTTTCCCAATGCTGGAAATTCCCTTTGTTCCATAACTGCTGAGAATTAAGTTGATTTGACTCAGAGTCAGGAGAGGCCAGTTCCAATTTTGCCTTTGGCCTTTTAAAAGCTATGTAACCCTGGACAAGTAGCTTAATGGGTCTGACTGTCAGTTGCTATTTATCAAATAGGGATAGTGGGACCAGGAGAAGCTACCTGATAGAGGCATATGAAAACCTGGGTTCTGGTCCCACCTTTGACACATGCTACAAGTTACTTCCCCTCTCCATTCTAGGTAGTGCTATAGGACTGAGTTGCAGAGAAGATTCTTACTTCTGGTGGTAGAGGGAGCTCCATAAACCAATGAAATAACAGATAGCGGCCCTTTCCATTATGCCACCTACCTCAGAAAGGTTTTGTGAAGATCAAATGAAATTATGCGCCTAAGACCCTTTGGAAACCGTAAAGCACAATCTAAATATCAGCTATTCCACCATCAACAGAATTTGAGAATTAGAAGGTGCCTCGGCAACCTTCTAATCCAGAAGTTTCAGCGTCACAGCCCACAGAACTCCTGGCTGGGTTAGAACCAGATTAAAATGTAATTGGAAAATGGTGAACAAAATTAGACAGTGTTCACCTGTGCTTTCCTAATTCGATATGTGGCCAGCAGGGATCCCTTTCTATTCAAGTCTACTACCACTGATTCTAATCTAACTCATACCCCGTACATATCGCCCTAGACTCTGTTTGAAGGCCTCCAGTGGGAGAGAACTCCCCATTTCAGGACAGGTCTCATTGAGACATCAAGCTGAAATGTACTTCTCTGCAATTTATTTTCCTCCATCCCCCCCATCATTGCTCCTAGTTCTGGCTTCTGGGGCCGAGCATGAACATGTCTTAGATTCTGTTCCACGTGACGGAATTTCCACAGCTGTCATACATATCTGAGCCTTCTCTTCTCCAGGCTAAGCATTCCCAGGCCTCTTAAACTTTGCCTGATATGATATATTTTCAACACCATTCACCAACTCCTGGGCCTTTCTCTGGATTTACTCTAGTATATCAACCTTCTTCTTAAGCTGTGGGGTTTGGAGCTGAACATAATTTGCAAGATGTCATCTGACTAGAGCAGAACAGAGAATTGCTTAGTCCTGGGAATTATATCTTTCTTAATGCCACCCAAGATCACATTCACTTTTGGGCTTCCACATTATAGTGAGAACTCAGATTCAGCTTGGAGTCCACTATAACCATGAGATATTTTTGAGATCTAAATATCAGAAAACTAATGAAGTATAGTAGGCTGGAGCTTGTTACTATAATTGTTGAAAGCTTTCAATCCTGCAAAAACAGTGATTTAAATTATTTTATAATTTAATCTTGAAAAGAACCAAATTAATGTATATACCTTGCTTCACTTTGAACAAACATTTTCTAAGTACCTAATGTGTGCAGAGCAGTGTCCTGGAGTAGATAGAAAATTTGGATAATTCACGGAATCACCAGTTCTTAAAGTTGGAAGGGATGTCAAAGTACTTTCAATCCACCTTACAGCTCAACAAAAATCAGCCTTTCTGAAATATACCCAACAGATGGTCATCATCCAGTTTTGACTAGAAGGTGTCCAGTGAGAGGAATGTCACCCCCTTCCAAGTAGCCCATTGCCCTAAGGCTTTGGGGCAGCCCTGATCGTTAGGAAGTGTTTCCTCATGTCAAGCCTAACTTTGTTTCTTTGCCTCTTTCACCCATTTCTCCTGGCTTAGCCCCCTGTGGGTCACAGAATAGTAAGTCTATTCTGGTTTCCATATGAGAGTTCTTCAAAAACTTGAGGACAACTACCGTGTGTTCCATACATCCTTTCTAGGTGAAACAGTTCCATCTTCTTCTGAATTCAAGGCCCCTCACCATCTTAGGTACCCTCACCTGGACAACCTTCAGTTTGTCCATGTACTTATTAAAATATGGTATCTGGAATTCAACACAACATTCCTGCCCTCATGGAATCTTCTGTCTAGGAAGGCTATGTGGCAGATATGAAGCCATAATATGAAATAATACATGAGGGTTCTATAGAAGTGCAAACCATGGCTCTGTAAAGGGCCTAGAGGGGCAAAGTCATTTCTGCTTTGGGAATATCAGGGGAGGCTTAGAACTGTCAGGGGAGCATTCCTGGAGAAGGTGGCATTTGTTTGAGATTTTAAAGGATGGGTAAATAATTCAGTGGGTAGGGGACAAGGGAGAGCATTCCAGGCATGAGCAAAATGAGCAGTCCAATAAGCAGAGCAGTGTAGGGTTAGAGTTTAGCAGGGCATAGCATGCTTCCTCATCAATCTTCTGGATTTGTCTTTGGTCACTGCATTCATCAGAATTCTTTATCTTTTCTGTTTATTAATTGTTATTAATACTATCTCTGTTATTATTATTTACTTAAATACCTACTATGTGCTAGGCACTTGTAATGTAATGCCAAGGAAAGGCAACTTCCCAAGGTTCAAAACACCAGCATAGGTGCTCTCTATTTTATTCAGTGACAAATTAAGAACAGAGGAAATCAAAATATGACATCATTCAAAATACAGCATTTACTAAGGGTGATTAAATAATCTCTAAGTACTACCCCACCCCAGGACCTTACATTCATTCAATCAATTACAAAATCCCTGTTCTAAATACTACTCCACCCCTAGGCTGTACCTTCATTTAGTCCATCACAAAGCCCCTCTTCTCAAATGGAGATCAGTTTCCAATCATAAGTAAAATACATTCATTTGTTCAATCATAGAACACAAAAAGGTCAAAAGTTCCCCACCCCTGGATCACAATTGAATCTACCCCAGAGTTACAACAAGTTTAAGCACAGCCCTTAATACCCAAATGGAGGTCTTTTCTTCATCTTGACACAAGGCAAGTTCTCAGCAATCTTTGTTCCTGGGGAGACAAAGCTTAGCAAGGCCACAAGATACATTGCAGTCTCTTCGTTAATTCATCCTCTGTCTGCAGAACAGTCCTAGGATCCGTGAAAACATTAGCAAAACCCTCTCCCAGGATTTCTGTAAATGTACAACAAGAAAATCCTTCTTCAGGGCTTCTGAACCAACAGAAAGGTTCCCAGACCCCTGCAACAACAGCACTGTCCTTCCCAGTGGACAGTATTCACTCTCTGTCTGCAGGACAGTCTCAGGAGCTCTTAACCAACAGCCAGGTTCCAGTACTTCTTCAACAACAGGACTGTCTTTCACCAGTGGACAAATCTGGCAAAACAACATCAAAACAGACAGACAAAGTACCAGCAAAACAGCCATGTCTCCTCAGTCCTTGGCAGCTCCGGGGGCAGGTCTCAAAAGTCCAGGGCAATTCAAAGTGGCCCTCAGCAATCCTCTCAGTCTCTCTCTGCCTCCACAAGTGCTGCTTCCAAAAAGTTCTTCTGCCTCTCTCTTGTGTCTCTCCAAATCTACGTCACCAGCTCCTCCCAGTTCAGCCCTCTCTTTTCACGTCAACAAGTCCATCCCACAAGTGGGATTAACAAGCTCTGGGTTTTAACACAATCAGTTTGAAAACCAAGCCAATACAGGGGAATCTTTAAATGCCATTACTATTACAGCACTATACTGAGTACTGAGGACAAAGATAAAATAAAACTGTTTCTGCCCTCAAGGATATTACATTTGGGGGGAAGGATTTATACACATACAAATTATAATATGCAAAATATACACAGTGTAATTTTGTGTGTGAGGGTGCATAGGTCTAAAATGAAGAGTAGTTTGTTAACAGTTGAACAGGAGTTCCAGAAGGCACTTAGGGAGGTTGGGGATAGATGAGCTAGCAACACTGGAAAGATGTAGCTGATATGGATGAATATGAGAGAGCAAGGGGTGGTGGTCAGGAAGAGAACTTCAGCCTAGACACCCTATGACACAGAATTACAGTGATCGGGGGTGGAGCCAAATGGCCGTAGTTATGATGGACACAGTATCAAAGATAATGTTCATTTGATTATTAATCTCTGAGAAAGGTGTGGGAAATATACTTTGAGTAGATTATGTCACCCAGGATGGGGAAGAAGTGATGACCTTCAGAAGGATCTTTTTTCCTGGATTGTTGGCCCATGTAGAGTGGGAGGGTCAACAAGACAAATGTCCAGTCCTTGGTCCTACCTCATAGTCAAGGCAGCGGTCGCTTGATTATGGAGTACAGATGCATTACCTGGATATGGATGGTGGAAGATAACCATCCTTGGAGTTAGAAAAACCTGGGTTCAAGTCCTTTCTCTAATATATACTGGTTGTGTGATCCCAGAAAAGCCACTTAGCTTCTCAGTGCCCTCAATACTCTAAGACTCTAAATTAGAGAACATTTGCTGATTTGTACTGGTCTGGTAAAGGGAGTTTCCTCATTAGGAGTTCCTAACACCAGTGACATCACAGATCCAGGCCCATATCTCCACCTCTGTCTCTATCCTCTCTATCACTTATTTCTCTCTATCATCTATATAATCTATATCTATACCCATGTTCATATTATTTATATATAGATCTATATATCTGTATATATATAATTTGCATATCTATATTTGTCATTTACATCTAAATTGACCATATCTGTAGATATAAATATATATTTTTAATGTACTCACATATTATATATATATATATATACATATATATATATATATACATACATACATGTATTTGTGTAGGAAGTGAAGAGATGCTATTCCAAATAACATCTAGTATATTTGATTACCATACAAAATATAGTTTCTTTTCTCACTTTGTTGCTTTACCAAGAAGAATTTCATTTCAGATAAGTTGCTTGACCTTACCATTAGATTCATTTACCAAATGTTATAGCGACAGATCTTGGATTTAATGTTTTATTAGATGTACTGCAAAGGTAGGGCATTTTCCTAATTGTGTATTTTTCATACAAACATGTTGCTTTTTGCCTTTGTAGAATTTCTCTCTCTCTCGGCTCATTAGACATATTACATATGATTTGATTAAAATCTTGAAAGAATAGTCATTATAGATTCAGTAAGTACACACTGGAAAACTTGACTTGAAGCTGTCACAATTAAAAAAAAAAACAACATTGAAACATTCATAAACTCAGCAGTTTTAAAGGAGAGTTTTCAGTGGAGCACACCTATTTCCTTCTAAGGATTCCTTTACAAAATAAAAATAGCAAGTTCTCCACAGTGCCTCAGGACACAAACTGAAACTCAAGGCTTCTACTCTTTGAGCTAAGGCCCAGCTTACACTGAAAGATAAAACAAAAAATTCAGAATAGATGCTGTAGCGAAGCCATCATGTTTTTTTCAGTGGGTGATGCTATAGAGCATGTCCACCCCTGTCATTTTACTTAAGCACCTCATCCTACTATGTGATAGACCATGAGGATGGCTGGCTGAAGTTGAACAGTTTGCAACCTTATTCCACAAATGATAAGTCAGGTTTACTTTCAATATGAAGAAAAATGAGGTAATGATTCTTTGGATGAACACGTCCTTTCTTTTCTCCTTTCTTTTGGCTTGAATCACTCAGCTTATTTAGTAACTTTTCCCACTGAATTTCTAAGTAGAACCTAACCATCCCACTCCAGAAATGCAGGTGAATTCTGGTTGGTCCTACCTGGGAGGAACGTCTTCACTTACACATCCAGAGATGACCTGGGACTGGCGCTAAAAGAACAGCCTCATGAACCATGTGGAGAGAGGCTTATAGTTAGAAGGTTAACCAGGAGAGCATGACTGGTTTTCAGCTACAGAAGCTAGTAAAGACTGGCTACTCTCAAATCTGGGTTGAAGTGTACTTAATAAGGGCTTATAAAATGTATTTGCCAAGAATCTTGCAAATCTAATTAAGAAAGTCTAAAACTAAAGAGAAGAGGGCAGAACAGCATCTATCACCTACCGATATTTATCAAGTTATAGGTGATAAAGGTTAGTTGTAACATAGGAAGAAGAATTGTAGG
This sequence comes from Petaurus breviceps papuanus, assembly GCF_028583685.1. Taxonomy (NCBI): domain Eukaryota; kingdom Metazoa; phylum Chordata; class Mammalia; order Diprotodontia; family Petauridae; genus Petaurus; species Petaurus breviceps. The sequence goes on along the minus strand of NW_027187369.1, from coordinate 4,150,287 downwards.
AGGGACAAAATCCAAGAAAGTAGCGGGCAATGAAAATCCTGGCCTCAGGGTTTTGTACACCAACTCATCCAGTAAAGGAAACACACAGAGATCACTAAGAGATCCTAACAGGGAAGTGACTTTGATCTTTGTAGGTTCGCTGAGAATTGGGGGAGGGGAATGACTTCCATTATTGGAATATTGCTCCTAAATAGTGTATCTTATTAAAAATGAACAGGGTGGATAAATGGGGGAGGATATAACTACCTGCTAAGAAGATATATTCAGGGGGCGGCTAGGTGGTGCGATGAATAGAGCACTGACCCTGGAGTCGGGAGGACCTGAGTTCAAATCTGGATGTCAGACACTTAACATTTACTAGGCCTGTGACCTTGGGTAAGTCACTTAACCTCAACTGCCCTGCCCTACTCCTTCCAAAAAAAGCAAAAAAAAAAAAGAAGATATATTCATATGAAAAAAAAAATCCAAAAAACAAAAGGGAGAAACATGATTGAAGAATGGTATTTGGGTGGGGATCACTGGATGCAGAAGTCTTTGAACAGAAGGAAGAAATCACTGAGTTTGGGAAACAGATCACAAGCCAAGCAGGGCAACCTGGTATACAACAAGAATAATGGGGAGGAAGGAGACTCCCTACATATTTATTGGAGTTCTCTGCCCAAATTAGGGTAACTGCTAATTCTATGACTTGCCTTAATACTAATTTAATGCTTCAGAAGATGGAAGAAGTAATGAGGAGGAATGCTGCTGTGTACCAGATTTTTTCATTAGCCATCTTAGATTTCATTTTCTTATTTTCACTTCATTTATATCTTTTATTTTAATATAACCTTCATTTCTAAATCTCTCCCTTCTCTTGTAACAAAGAATACAAAAAGAAAACTAATAAAAGTGGTTTTATAGAACTCTCCAAGACATTAACCAAATCTGGCAGTGTGTTCACTGGACCACATCTACAGTCCCTCATTCTTGCTATTAATATAAGGGGGTCTAAACCTGATTCTTTCTTTTACTTCCCTTTCTTTGTTTGTCTTTTGCTTTTTGGAGGGGGAAAGGCAGGGCATTTGGGAATAAGTGACTTGCCCAAGGTCACACGGGTAGTAAGTGTTAAGTATCTGAGATCAGATTTGAACTCAGGTCCTCCTGACTCCAGGGCTAGTGCTCTATTGACTGTGCCACCTAGCCACCCCTTTTACTTTCTTTTTAAAATGTCTTTTTATTATTTTGTTAAATATTTACCAATACATGTAAAAAATCTTTTCACAGTCATTTTTTTAAAAAATTGAGTTCCAAATTCTCTCCTCTCCCCCTTCCTTGAGAAGGCATGTAATTTGATAAACAGTGATACATGTGAAATCATACAAAGCATATTTCCATATTAGACATATTGCAAAAAAAACCAAAAAGCAAAACAATAAAAATAAAGGGAGTAGAAAAAATATATATGCTTTAATCCACTTTCAGACTTTGTCACCTCTGTCTAGAAGCAGATAGCATTTTCCATTATAAGTCCTTTGAGAATTGTTGTGGATCATTGTGTTGCTGAGAAGAGCTGTGTGTTTCACAGTTGATCATCCTTATAATATTGCTGTTACCATGTAAAATGTTCTCCTGGCTCTGCTCACTTCACTTTGCATGTATTCATGTAAGTCTTCCCAGGTTTTTCTGAAACTCTCCTGCTCATCATTTCTTATAACACAATAATATTCCATCATAATCATATACCACAACTTGCTCAGCCTTTCCCCAATTAGATAGACATACCTTCTATCTCTAATTCTTTTCTACCACAAAAAGCTACTATAAATATTTTTGTAAACATAGATCTCTTTGGCATGTAGACCTAGTAGTGGTATTGCTGGATCAAAGGGTGGTTTTATAGCCCTTAGGTCATAGTTCCAATTTGCTCTCCAGAATGGTTCCTCAATTCACAAGTCTACTGATAGTGCATTCATGTTCCATTTTTTCTACATCCCCTCCAGCATTTTTCACTTTCCTTTTCTGTCATGTTTGCCAATTTGATACTATGAGTTGCCACCTCAGAGTTGTTTTAACTTGGATTTCTCTAATCGGTAGCTACTTAGAGCATTTTTTCATGATTATTCATAGCTTTGATTTCTTCTTAAAACTGACTGTTCATATCCTTTGACCATTAATCAACTGGGGAAAGGCTCTGATTTTTATAAATTTGGTTCAGTTTTCTATATATTTGAGAAATGGGGCCTTTATCAGAGGAACTTGCTATGAATTTTTTTCTCATTTTCCTTTTTTCCTTCTAATTTTGATATTGTTTCTGTTGTTTGTGCACAAGCTTTTCAATTTCATGTAATCAAAACTATTCATCTTACAGACTAGGGTACTCTGTCTCTCTAGTTTGGTCTTAAACTTTTCCCTCTTTCATAGATCTTACAGGTACATTTTTCATGCTCCCCTAATTTACTTATGATATCACCCTTTTTTGTCTAAATTATTTCTCTATTTTGACCTTATCTTTGTATATAGTGTGAATATTGGTCCATGCCTAGTTTGTGTTTTCACCTGATTCTTTCCACAAAGGATTGGATCTTGAAGCAGAAATTATGTGAAAGTTGGAAGAATTCCCAATTAATATTTGTATTCGTCTTAATATTTATGTTAGGGAAGGAGAAGAAAAAAGCCAGAGTTAATCTGATGCACACCGTAGATTTTTGGAAAGCAGACTTCAGATTGTTCAGATAAAAATAGTCAGATACCATAGCATAAAATTTTACAAGTGAAGTCTGTCTACCAAAGAATGAAATGATAAAGCTGGATCATGTCTACAGCAGGGTGTTCAGAACAAATAAACAATGCAGAATTAAAAAACAACACCTAACCATTTTGTTGTAAGAAGGGGTAAAGCAGCTAGCAATGTACATTTCATGTTAGAGATGCTACTCTGCATCAGAAATAAGAAATATGAAGATTTTTTGAAAGAATAAATCTTAATTCTGCTAGGATAATGATACAATGAGAAAGTAGTCAGAGGATTTGAAAAGGAAAAAAATGCTGTAGGCCAGTAGTGTCAAACCCAAATAGAAATCCAGACCTCTTAGCCATACACAAGGATCCCTGCAGGTGCATGCTGACTTGGAAAACCACATAAAAACATTATCTATGTTCAGTTAGGTAGAGCTGCAGTGGAGAATTAGAGTGCCAGCCCTGGAATCAGGAAGACTCATCTTCCTGAATCCAAATATGGCCTCAGACACTTACTAGATGTATGACTCTGGGCAAGTCACTTAACTCTGCCTCGGTTTCCCCATCTGTAAAATGAGCAGATGCCACCAGCTGGTGATTAGGTGGGGGCCAATGACCACTGACGCAGTAATGCTCACTTAACCAGTTGCATTTCGTGATAAATTATGGGAATCATAGGACCATAACTTTAGATCTGGAAGTAAATTTCAAAGTCATCAAATCACACTTCATATTTTACATATTAGGAAACTGAGGCCTAGAGAGATAAAGCGACTTGTCTCAAGTCATTCAGGTAGGCATTGTGAGAGGCAGGACTTCTTCACTCCAAGTCAATACTCTCTATGTTCTGCCACCTGGCAGCCTTACAGAAAGTTCTTTTTTCTCTCCCACTTTGTTTTTTTTATCCCATTTCTTCTTTCGGTTTCTGGTGGCAGTGAGTGGTGAACAGCTAGGAGTTAAATTGCACACGCAGAAGGATAATATTTACAGTGTGGGTTCAACAGCATCATTCTCTGGAGCTAAATGGTTTTCATTGTGCAGAATAATAAAAGTGCTCAAGTCTGTAGTTTCTTGAAATGTAAGCTGCCATAGTGTTGACTCCTCTCTAGGAGACTAAAATAAAAAAGGGCTCCCAGGGAACTTAGTACTTTTGGATTCTTTTTATGAATTTCTCATAGATAAAAAATAGCTTCTGGTGAACATTGGAGCCCAAAATGTAAACCACTGTCTTGTCTCACCAAAAAAGGGCAAGCTTTGAAAGTGGGAAATCTGGAAGTATCTTGAATGCACTCAATTCCAAGGTGTGGTAATAATTCCTTCTTTCTCCCGTCTGTAAGGATCTGAAGTTTCCTACTTTAAATACAGCCTGGGCAGGGGAAGAGGAAGGATGATTTGGGAACTTGCTGATGGTACAGTCTTGGATGATGAAGCCTAGAGACCATATCATAGAAGGATCAATTAGAGAAACTAGGTGCCATGTTTACCCAGTAAAGATGTGTACAAGGTGATAGGTGTGAGGAGGGTACTGATTACAAACACATAATAACCACCTTGTAGCGGGGTTAGTCCTGTTGTGCTTGACTCTAGAAAGCACGGATGTCAATAGTATGCGTGTACTTTATACTAGAAGTCTCTCATAGGGTGTCCTGAAGGAGGGCCTTTGAAAAGAACATGATGACATGAAGACAAACGTGATTAACCTGATACGAGGAGTATAAAGAGAATGTATATTTATGATCACTACCAATAGCTCTAGCCTTTCATCTTGAAAACCCAGCTTTTAACCTCTCTGTCTGGGCTTTGTTTTTGCAATCAAAAAAAGAGTTTTATCTTTTGCTCTGGGTAAAACCCAGAGGGTCAACAATGAAGCATAGCAAAATCACATTTTAACAGAATGTCAATTTAAAAGAAATTCAGGCTTCGTAGTATGAATGTAACTGGCAACCCTTTCATCTTAATCAGTTGGATGTTCAGGTCCCAACTCTTAGGATCTAAATACATTTCTTTCTGCTCTGAAATCTGTTTATCTCCAGTCTATGTCCCTAGAGTCACTAAACTGTTCACAGTCTTTGGCACAGTGATGCTGTTAATTTCCCAAAGAGATGAAAGAAAGAGGAACAGGACCCATGTAAAAAGATATTTTTCAGCAGTGAAAGACTGGAAACTAAGGTGGTACTTAACATATTGGGGATTTGCTAAACATCGTTGTATGTGAATGTAATGGAATATTATTTAGCCATAAGGAATGATGAAAGGGACATTTTCAGAGGATACTGGAAAGACCTCAGTGAACTAATATACAGTGGAATGAGCAGAACTAGGAGAATCATTTATATAATGAAAACAACATTATAAATAATAAAAACTTTGAAAGACTAGAATTGTGAGCTATGCGATGATAAACCATTGTGCCAGAGAAATGAAAATGAAGCGAAGGACTCAGGCTGTAGAATGAGAGTTATGTTTTTGGACAAGGCCAATTAAGGGATGTATTGTGCTGGACTAAGCATTTCTGTTAAAAGATTTTTGTATTTTATTATTCACTGTTTAATTGTGCAGAGGAGGGAAAGTAGAAAGAACACACAATAAATGTGTGTAGAAATAAACAATTTAAAAAGAAAGTTAACAGAAAAATGTTTCCATTGTGCTCACTTAAGTTCTCAAAAAAGTATTAATTTATGGTTTTATTTCTGGAATGTAAATTTCTCTAATTTGCCTTCTTTTTTCTTTGATAGACATTACTCTCCTTTCTTTTTTTCTTTTCCCCACCTCATATCAACATTTGATTGAAAAAAAAAATTTAAACCTTTTCAGTTTCTTCTATACTCTTGCATTGTATTTACTTGAGGATTAACTGCTCATCTTCATAGAAAATTTTTATGTAGATTTTAAATTTCTAAAATAAATTTTATTTATATCTTTTGTTTTGTTCAATGGCTTTTTTCTGTCTACCTTCCTCTCTCCTCTCCCAGAGAACCATCCTATATAACAAAGAATCTTTTTAAAGAAAAAGAGGAAGACCATTCTAAAAATCAGAAAAAAAACAATCAATACTTTGAAAAGTTCTAAAAATATATGCAAAATTTAATACCCATGGACCTTCCACCTCTACAAGTTAGTACCAAGAGGTGTCTTTTCACATTTCTTCTTTGAGGCCATGCTTGCATTCACTTTTGATAGTTTTGTATAAGTCATTCTTTACATTAGCATTGTTTTAGTCTTTGTTTACATTGTTTTCATGGTTCTGCTTAATCCATTCTATATCAGTTCATATAAATCCTTCCATGCTTCTCTATAGTTATTATTTCTTACAGCTCAGTGATATTACATTGCATTCATTTACCACAATTTGGTAAGCCATATCTAATGCCATGCACGAGCAGCTTTTCAGAAGAATGCTACTATAAACAGCTTTTAAGGTTCTGATTACACAGTCTTGTGAACACTCTATTTATTCCATAACAAAACAAAGCAAAACATTCACAGAAAATCAAGATACAGCATTCACAATATTACAACTTATCACAGAAAATCAGAAGATCATATTCACAACAGCTTATCATTAAAATGGCCACATAGTTTCTACTATAGTGGCCACAAAGTTTTGAATAAAAAACAATCATCTTAAAGTATTATAGTCAAATTCCTCCACTCATGGGGCACACTAAGTTAAATCAATCAGTCACATATTCAGCAATCAATTACTAAGTATCATCAATCACTAAGTACAATCATTAGAAAACACACAGACCCTCCACCCCTAGGGCACTAGTAAACTACAATTTCATCACTACTTAGTACCCATGGAGAGGCCTTTTCATCTTGACTGGAGGCAGGCAACTCCTGCCTGAATCCACCAAATAGTCAGCTGGATTCAATGGCAGACAGCTCCCAGTTCCTTGTCCAGCTCTCTGGGTAGGTCCTGCTACACACTGAAGTTCACAGGATCCAGTCCATCTCAAATCCCTCACAATTTCTGTTCCTGGGAATTCGAGGCTCAACCAAGCCACAAACAGACAAAGTCTTAGCATCCTGGTCATGCTTCCTCAGTCTTCTGCAGCTCCTTCAAAAAATCAGAATCACCTTATGCAGTGGGAGGGGGGCGGTGCTCCTGGCCTCCTGGGCTCCTCTTCAGAAGAAGCTCCACCACCACAAGTTCTCAGAAATTTTCATTCAGTTCTCAATTCTCATTTCTCTTCTGTAGCTGCTCTGCCTCCAGATGCTGGTCCCAAGAAATTCTGACTGTCCCTTCTTGGGTCTTTTCCTTATATACACACAGCATTGGCTTCCTGTTTCAGCCAACCCCTTCCTGTTATGTCAGCAATAGGAGACAGGAGTTCATACCTTCTGTTTCCACAATAGAGGCTTGATCAATTACTAAGTGCTAAGCACCTGCTACCTTTGCTTAACTTGAAAGAAAGTGCAAAGTACCTGCTTCCTTGCCAATGCAAAAAGGGGTCTTCAAATTCAAATTACATTACCATTTCACCATACACCAAATCAGTGGACATCTACTTTGTTCTCAAGTCTTTGCTTTCACAAAAAGTACTGCTATAATTATTTTGGTATATTAGGGGACTTTCCATCAGTGACCTTTTTGGGAACTAATGGAATCTCTAGGTTAAAGGGTATAGAAATGCTATTCACTTTTTCTACATAATTCCAAATTGCTTTCCAAAATAGTTGTGCCAATACAAAGTTCTTCTAACAATGTGCTAATGGGCATATCTTCCTATAACCCCTCCAACATTAATTATTCCTAATTTTTGCCATCTTGGACAATTTGCAGGGTGTGCGGCTAATTCTTAGGGTTATTTAGATTCATATTTCTCTTTTTAGTGATTTTGATCATTCTTTCCTATGCTTTTGAATAGTTGTGATTATTCCACTGAGAATTGTAATAACTTGCATTTATTTAGCACTTGAAGGTTTTACAAAGATCTTTACAAATATCATTTTTTCAACTCAGGTCTTCCTGACTAGGTCCAGCACTCTTTCCAGGGCACCATCTTAACTGCTTGTATCTTTGACCCCTTATCTATTGTGGAATGGCTTTTGATTGTATGTATGTGTATGTGTGTATATGTAATATATATGTGTGTGTATACACACACATATACATGTACATGTATATATATGCACATATATATGAAATTAAAGCCTTATATGAAAAAAATTTCATACAGGTTTTTTGCCTCATTCACTTACTTCCCTTCTTAGATACATTAATTTTGTTTGTGATGAACTTTTTCAATTCCTTATAATCTAAATTATCTACTTCATGTTGTATAATTGCCTCTATCCCTTGTTTGTATCATGGAGAAAGTTGAAATTACTTTAACTTTTGTGTGTAATTTTTGTCTTGAGAGGTTTTGAGAGGTTATAAGGATTAGAGAAAATGACTAGTCTTCTGTTTAGTGACCAGTCATTGGTAGTGAATATTTCTCTAGCTATATTTTTACATTTCTCTAGTTACATTTTTTATTTCTTTAGGGAACAATTGTTTGTAATCAAAATCTATACCAGAATTGTATATGCATTAGTATATTGATTCTCAAATATTTTATTTATTTATTGTATTCATTTTTATTTATTTAAATTTCAATTATTTATTTTCTTAGTTATTTTAAGTGGAATTTCTCTATTATTGCCTCTTGGTTTAATATTATTATTATTATTATTTAGAAATGCTATTTGGTTTGTGTGTGTCTTTTTAAGTCTGTTACTTTGCTGAAGCTATTAATTTTATCAATTTTTATCTTTTTGGATTCCCTAGAATTTTCTATTTTTATATGTGTGCTTATTTTTGTACCTTTAATTTCTTTCAATTACTGCTATTGATAGTATTCTAAAATTTTATCAAATAATAGGGGAAGTGGGTAACCTTGCTTTATTCTTTTAATTATTTGGAAAGTTTCCCATCAATCCCCATTGTAATACTTGCTTTTGGTTTTATATAGGTTCTTTTTGTGATGTTAAAAAAAAAGGGCCCTTCCTGCCTACTTTGTGGGTTTTTAGCATATAAAAGTTGTATTTTATCAAGGGTTTTTTTTTGTTTTGTTTATTTGTTTTTTTTTTTTTCCTGCAGCTATAAAGATAATCATGTGGTTAGGGATGTTTTTGTTTTGGTTAATTGTGTTAATTGATTTCCTAGTGTTGAACTATCTTTTCATCCATGGTATGAATCCAACTTGGTCCTTATATAATGGATCAATTGCTGTGGTTTATTTGACAAGATTTTATTTAGCATTATTAATAAATGTTCATTAATGATATTGGTCTGTACTGTGTTTTATCCATTTTTGTTTGGAGTATATTTAGTAAAAGGATTCTGGTAGTATGCTTTCATTCTCAATTTTTTGAGAATGATTTGTATAATATTGGTATTTGTTCTCTTTAAGTTTGATAGAATTCATCAGGAACCAGAGTTTTTCTTCCTTTGGCTGTCTCTTTATCATAAATTCTGTTTCCCTTTTTGAGATAAGATTATTTAATAACTCTTTCTGATTTTTTTCTTTCTTTGAAAATTTTCCGTTTTTCAAACTATTTCTATATTTCCTCTGTGTTTTCAGTTTTGTTAGCATATGCAAGTGCATGGTAGATTCTCATAATTCTTTTTATTTCTTCTTGCTTTATTGTGATCTTAATTTGTTCATTTGCCAATTTGTTGATTGAATTTTCTGTCCTCTTTTTTTATTTTTATTTTTTTGCCTTTTGGAGGGCATTTGGGGTTAAGTAACTTGCCCATGGTTAAACAGCTAGTTTTTTTTTTTTATGTAGGTGTTAAGTGTCTGAGGCCTGAACCAAATCCGGGTCCTCCTGACTCTGGGGCTGGCGCTTTACTCGCTGCGTCACCTAGATGCCCCGTGTCCTCTTTTTTTTAAAAGAAGTTGTCCAAAAGTTTGTGAGTCTTTTCAAAGAAGTAAGTCTACAATTTTGTTGATCATTTCTACAGTGTTTTTGGTTACCATTTTTTTTCCTATTTTCCCCTTAATTTTCTTTGTTTCTTCTTTTGTGCTTATTTTTGGCTTGTTTATTTATCTTCCTAATTTACAAACTGTATATTCATTTCATAAACATTTCCAGGAAGTCAGTTAATAAGTAACTAAGTGCCTACTATGTGCCAGGCACTTGTGCTGATATCTGAGGATACAAGGAAAGGCAAAAGAGTCTGTAATGTTAAGGAACTCTGTCTACAGGACATCCAGTTTGAGGTGCCTAAGAGGTTAGAGGTAATCATTGAATCCATGAGAGACGATGAGGTCATCAAGTGAAATAGCACAGAAGGAGAAAAGAACAAAGCCCTTTTCTGTTTTCTTTAATAGGGCACGAAGAGTCGGCCGAGACTGAACCGACTAAAAGACACCCATAATCCCCTCGGGATTTAGCTGCATTCTCACAAATTTGGTATGTTCTTTCATTAAGATTTTTTCATATTATTATGAATTCTTTCTGTGATTTGGTCTTTGATCCACTCATTATTTCAGATTTCATTAAGTCTCCATCACTCTTCATTTTACATCTGTCTATGTTTTTTGATTGTACTCCCTGCACCAATTACTGTTCATGTTGCATTATGGTTTATAAAGAACAGGAAGCCCTTTTTAATGGCATATATGATCTTGACTCTATTCCATTAAAAAAAAAAAAGATTTCCCTTTGTTGATCATTAGGGGACTAGATGGCTGCTTCCAATTACAAGTATTGACCAAGCTCAGGAAGGTCATAAAATGGTTTTCTATTGTAATAAATGTATCAGTTCACACAATGATATGTATGCATTTGGATAGAACTTGTGCATCCATATGTGAAATTCTTTGGACAGACATAGTAAGTGGATTGTAAACTGAGGCTAAAATTCACCAGGAGGTGGACAATGGTCCAGATGCCCTTTGGTTCTTTTCATGATCTCAAACATCTCCCTGGAAGAAAGGCCTAAGAAATGTTTGTTAGGGGCTGCTAGGTGGCCCAGTGAATAGAGCACCGGCTAGAGTCAGGAGGACCTGGGTTCGGATCCAGCCTCAGACACTTAACACAAAAAATAGCCGTGTGACCTTGTTCAAGTCACTTAACTCCAATTGCCCTCCAATAAGCAAAAAAAATGTTTGTTGGCTGTTTTCCCCCAGGTTCCTCACTGGCTTCCACCACTTTTGCTGCACACTATATAAATCTATAGCCATTCCCCTCTGAGACTGGGGAGTGGGGAAGGAGTGTGTGTGTGTGTGTGTGTGTGTGTGTGTATGTGCCTGTGTTGGTGTGTGTGACTGTGAGAGAGTGTGTGTGTGTGTGTATGTGTGTGTATGTGGTCAGCTTCTATGAGCAACATCTACCAGCTGTCACACACCCCTCCACACTACCTATGGCCCTCAGAAACCTGCCCACCTGCTGACACTAACTCTCAGATTGTGACACAGCAGCTGGGAGACTTGCCAACCCCTTGAAATGAACATGAGACCATGCAGCAGGCACTCAGACCACCTGGCACCATGCTGGGATATACCTAGCCCCCCTCAAAACAAATCGAACCTCTGCCCACTCTAGGAGTGGTGCAGGGCTAACTCTAGTTCTCTCCTGAATGGCACTGATTTATTTACATCCCTTGAAGGAGATCCCAGGACCCTGTAGTAACCGACCCAAGAACAAAGTGGGCACTCCAGTATCTCCCGCAAAAGTCTCTCTCTCTCCCATTGACCACTCAGAAAACTGCACAACTGCTGACTGGAAGCCTGGTTCTTGCCCATTAGCTTGGTTAGCAGCTATTGGGACCCTGATTTGAAACCTACCCATCCTCGGGTACTCACTCAACTCCCACCCCCACCCCTTAGTCTGCAGAGCCGGATGTCATCACCTGTCCCTGAATCTAGAATTGGCTGTGTTCCTCACCATATCCTGGAAACTGGTAGAGTAGAAGCTTAGACACTCTGGCCTCCCTGGGAATTTGGCCATGGAGCCGGGCTGCGCTGCTAAATGTTTAACAACCATCTCTCTAGAGACAATGTACTCATGACATACTTTAAATTTTAATCCACATTATTAACACTTTATTCTAGACAATTAAGAAAACAGCAAATCAAGTCCTGTTTTGAAACATTTGCTCATTTCTGAGTTATAAATGCGCCTACTAAAAATTTGACAGTGGCTCTTGGGAGCTTGGTTCCAGCTAGATCCTGCACCTGTGCTAGGTGGGGGGGGGGGTAGAATGTGGGAGGGAGGCACTCCAGCTGCACCTGAATTTCTCTGCACAGCAGCTGGATGGGAGGGGTGATAAAGGGATCTGCATTTTGTCCAGGTGGTGCTTCAGCTGGGAGCCCCGCCCATCTATTAAAAGTGTACCTGATACTCTGTAAAAGTCACTGGAGGCATCTCCCACCTTGTAGAAACTAACTTGCCCACCCTGCACACCACCCCCTTGGAAAAGCTGAAAATCCTGACCACCCAGTGCAGAGACCTTATGCAGCACTCCTCCTTGGCAATAAGAGTCACGTTCATGCTCTGACAGGGACCCCAGGATATTGCCTTGGAACTAAACAAAAGAGAAATTGGGTACAGCTTTCCTCTCCCTCCACCCTTTCTCTTCCCTCTTTCTATACACTACTTAGAAACCCACCCTTCTACTGATGTGGAACCCTGAATCAGATCCCCTGACTTGGCCATTGGATCCCCCATGCCTCATACCACCTTCTTGGAACACTGATGACCATGACCTGAGATCCACCCACCCCTGTATTGTTAAACATACAGATTAAGACGCTACCATTAGAATTGGCCCTACTCTGAATCTTAGCCCAGAACCCAGTGTTCATGGCATGGTTGAGAGGGGGGAGACATCCTGACTACTCTGGGGCTTTGGGCTTGGGGGATGGGTACAGTAACTCCTCCCACATCAACTTCCACCATCTGCCTTAATAGAGGAACGCTACTAAACACTGACATTACTCTCAGATGAGATTGGGGGAGGGTAGTGGTCAGATGATTGAGCATGTAGGTTAGCTGGGTAGGCTGGCTCCAAAACTCTGCCAGAAACCCTGGTAGACCTGCCACCTACTGTCTCCAACCCTGTGATATTGACACAGCATATCAGGACCCTGCTTGTCCTACTTGGAAAGTACCTCTTCTCTAGCTAGTATTCTAAATCTTCATTAAGAAATTAATATATTTCACTTGAGTCCATGAATTTTAGAATATTCAGTTTTAGAATATAATGAAATTGTTTATATAAACAGCCCATCTCTTAAAAAAAAATTCCCCTTGCCACACACCTGAGGAGCATTCCCACTCATGTGGGGATCTTACCATCTTAAACATGTGGACAAATAATGATGATCCAAGTTAAAATATAAATTCCAAGGAGAAATTCAGTGTTAGAAGCTTATCAAACTGGAATGAATTAATATTTAAGTATTTTTTGTAAGACAAAGACTGATTAAAGGCAATATGCTGTGGATCCTTTTGTAAGTTAGAGAATCTCTTTGTAAATCATGATAAAATATGATGTATTGGAAAGACTTGAAATCAGAACATCAAGATTCAATTTGCAGTCTTGAGCAAATCACTTACTATGTTCTGCCTCAATTTCTTCATCTGTAAAATGGAGTAGGGGTCAACTAGATGACCTCTAAACCCTACTTTTCTGTGATTATATAATTTATTTCTTGCAATTCTGGATTTTTGTATGCCAATTTTTCTTAAAAAGGGACACATCTGTATTTGGTTAGTATCACAAAAACCTGATGAAAGGCAGTGTGACCTACTTGATAGAGAGCCAGCCTTGCCCTCCAAGTCAGAAAGACTTTCAGTGGAATACCACCTCTGATATGAAGTGATCTGCCCAGAGCAGGGGGTGGAGGGTCTACTAGTAGTCCTAGACCTGACTTTCTCTGTTAACAGCCTACAATTGCATTAGTTTTCTTTGCTGATGAATCACGCTGTTGACTCATATTAATCTTACAGCCCACTACTCTTTACCTGACTCTCTTAATTCTTTTTGGTAACTTCTGTGTGTCCATACTTTATAGATGTGGTATAAATGTGGATTGGGAGCTCAGAGATGAACTTTGAACCTGGGTCTAATTTAGAGTGCTTCTCTCAAACCATGTAAATCCTGGGATTTGCTTAGTGCTTTTGATTTCAAATCTGAATTTAGAAATTCACTGTGTCTTATGGAAAGGAAATAAAGAAATCTTTGCTCCCTCATGCCACAGTAAGCTCACGTATCAATTTAGGTAAATTGAACCTCTCTGAAATCAGCTATTGTATTCTGGGTACAGCAAAAATATTGTTTTAAATGAGGGAAATTGTTTTACCTGGGCTGCTCATCTCCAGATGGGGACTATACAAGAACTTTTGAGCATTGTATTTAGTTCTATATTATTTTTTCACCTAGTAATGATGTGAAAGGGCCCTCCCCCCACAGGACTTTTAATTAGACATTTATCTGAGACAAGACAGGCATAATTTTACACACCCATTAGCTAATATGCATTTAGAAATCTGTGATCAACAGCTTGAAATCCTGCCAGTTCTCTGAGCTCCAATTAAATATTCATAAATAAATGTGCAATAACTATCTCTAATTTTTGATAACTTTTCCTTGAAGTTAAATTGTTCCCACCCACTGAAACTATAAAGAGATGAGCATTTCCCCATTCTTTTTCATTGAGGTTGACAATCATTTGCCAGCTTTTGCTTTAAAAGCCCTGAAACAGCTAGAGCTCTCATTAGTTTAGTTTATACAATGTGACTCCAGTTCATGGTAGCCCCATTCAGATGATTAGAACTGGATTGTAGAGCTGACCTGAAAAATACCAGTGAAGCAGATTTCTCTTCCCCAAATGCATGTAAGTTTGTTGATGGTTACAGATATGTGACATTTTAATTTCCAATATTGGTATGAATCTTTGCATTGACAGTGTAGACATAACCTAGATTGCAGCCACTTTCTGAGCACATACATTTCTTGGAATGAGTTTTTCTGTATGTTTTTAGTATCCCTTTTAGCATAATACTGTTCTCCAATTATGCATTGCTTTCATGTTTTTTAAAAGTGTTGGTGATGGTCTTTTATATTCTCAATACTACCTGTTGGGGAACACTGATTTGTGTTTTCCCCAGCTCTGGGCCATAGGCATATTTTCCAGTAGGCTTTCATTAGCACTTCAAGTTTTGCAATTAGTAATGGCTCTGGTCTTTCTCTAGAGTACTTTCTGCTTTGTTGTGGGCATATAAAGCCATCGTTTTATTAGGTCCACAAAGTAACCCTCTCTTACAGATAAGGAAATTCAGGGCACAGAGACTAACTGACCCTATCATTGTTGTATATAAAAAGTGACAGAGAATAGTCTAGAGACCAGGTTTTTTGAATGATTGTTCACAGAGGCATCATGGCAGTCCCATGGAGGACATGTCCCACAGGAAGGGGATCTAAGTGTCAACCCTTAGATGCTGGAACCACAGGAACGATGTTCACATCTTGCCTTCTGATTCTTACTGCCTGTGTGACCACAGACAAGGCATCTTACCTCCTTTGGGTCTCAGTTTTCCCCACAGTAAGAGGGTTGTATACTACATGACCTTTATGGTGCCTTCCAGATCAAGATCTATGACCCTCTATGTGACCTTGGGAATGTCACTTCACAGCCCTGGGGTGACCTGTTTCCTCCTCTGAAATGAAGTGATTAGATAAGCTGACCACTGAAATGCCTTCTGGCCACAGGTTTCATGATTTACCTTATCTATTGCTGTACCAAGATGGGTCTGAATTTTTTGAGAATGATGTAAAAGAGGGAGAAAAAGAGGAGGGAGCAGTGGGAGTCTCCACATCTCCTGTTTAGACTGAGAGATTCATCCCATGCCATTATTTTAATCATCACATTGTATTTTTTAAATGAAAATTACATTTATTTCAAATTTTTCTTCCAAATCCCTGAGCATTCAAACTGGGAACTTCATTTACTAACAGGAAGCACTTATACACATAATTATTAGTAATGTTTCAATTACTGTAAAACAGTGATTGGGGCTTTATAATCATTCTCCTAGCTGACTAATTTAATTCCCCTATCTCAGAATTAACATTATTTTTATTAAATATGAATAACCACTATAAACAATTCTTCAGCAGAGAAGTTATAATCTAAAAATATCTTACTAAAATCAGCTCCAAATTATCAAGTATGCCAAGTAAAATTTGAGCAGTCTCTTTCAAATTTGTTTTTTAAACATTTCACTAAAATAGTCTTTGAGCTCTAGAACTTAACTCTGTGCTGATGATAGAAAATTGTAAAAAGTCATTAAAAAACATTGAACAAGACAGGATGCTCTGCTATAGGGCTTAGCGTTAATAGCTCAGAGAAGACTCTAGCTTCTTCTAGAACATAATGTGGTAGATAGGATCATTTAGTCATATTTTGCTTTGTTTGCGTCCTTCATTTTGTAATTGGATTGCACATTTTACATATGATTTGTTTAATTTTCTTCTTTAGAAAATGTTGCTCCACTCTAGGTCAAGTGGGCATGTTCGGTCTCTCTTTGCACCAGTTAGTTGTTCTATGTAACCATTTCCCATTGTTGTAGAAATGTATTGTGTCCTCTTCATATTGCCAGCAAAAGAGACATGGGCCCTTTGTTCTGAACCACTCTGTCTTGGTTCATTCAAATTGGGCTTGTCCCTAAAAATGAAAAAATGTTCCTCTGTTCTTTGATTGGAATGTTGTATACACTGTCAAATAGAGTTGCTATGTTTTTTGGTTTTGTTTAGTTTTTTCCCTTTGTTCCAAAGGAAGGTTCACTGAGAGAAAGATTTTTAAAAATATTTTATTTAATGTTTCATTTTTTCCCAATTACATGAAAAAACAATTATAACATGTTTTTTTTTCAAATTTTGAGTTCCAAATTCTCTCATTCCACCCCCCCCCATTGAGAAGGCAAGCAATTTTATATAGGTTATACATATGTAGTCATGTAAAACACATTTCTATGTAAGGCATTCTTTGAAAGAAAACAGAAAAACCAAGAAAAATAAAGTAAATAAAAAGTACCTTCTGCATTCTGGCTCTCCCAATTCTTTCTCTGGAGCTGGACAGCACCTTTCATCATAAGTCCTAGAGAATTGTCTTGGATCATTGTATTGCTGAGAATAGCCAAGTTATTCATAGTAGATCATCATACAGTATTGCTATTGCTGTGTACAGTGTTCTGATTCTGCTCATTTCACTTTGCCTCAGCTCATGTAAGTCCATGTTTTTCTGAGACCATCCTATTCATCATTTCTTAAAGCACAATAGTAATCCATCACAATCATATACAACAACTTGTTTAACCATTTCCCAATTTATGGACATCCCCTTAATTTCCAAAGAATTTTACACCACTGCTGTAAATTTCTACACCTAACTGAATGTGCATATTACTCCTTCTTTGAGCCAATTTCGATGAGTGTAAGGTTCATGTGCTCCCCGATCCCCTTCCCCCATTTTCCCCTCCACTGCAAAACCCCTTTCTGACCTCTTTTATGTCAGATAAGTGATCCCATTCTACTTCTCCCTTTCCCCTTCTCCCAGTGCATTCTTCTTTTTCATCCGTTAATTTCATTTTTTTTAGCTAATTATACCATCACATTCAACTCACACCTCTGTTTTCTATCTATATATGCTCCTTCTAACTGCTCTAATAAGGAGAAAGTTTTTAGGAGTTAAAAATGTAATTTTCTCATGTAGGTTTAACCTTGTCAAATCTGTATGATTTCTCCTCTCTGCTTACCTTTTTATGCTCCTTTTGCATCTTATATTTGAAAGTCAAATTTTCTATTCAGCTCTGGTCTTTTAATCAAGAATGCTTGAAAGTCCTCTATTTCATTGAATATCCATCCCTCCCCCCCCCAACACACAAAGGAGTATACTCAGTTTTTCTCTGTAGATGATTCTTGGTTGTAATCCTGTCTCCTTTGCCCTCCAGAATATCATATTCCAAGCCTTCTAGTCCTTTAACATAGAAGCTGGAAAATCTTGTGTTATCCTTACTATGACTCCATGATATTTGAATTGTTTCTTTTTGGCTGCTTGTACTATTTTCTCCTTCATCTGGGAGCTCTGGAATTTGGATATAATATTAGTGGGAGTTTTCATTTTGGGATCTCTTTCAAGAAGTAGTCAGTGGATTCTTTCAATTTCTATTTTACCCTCTGGTTCTGGACTATCAGGACAGTTTTCCTTGATAAATTTCTTAAGAAGAAAATGTCTAGGCTCTTTTTTTTATCATGGCTTTCAGGTTGTCCAATAATTCTTAAATTACCTCTCCTGGATACAGGTCAGTTGTTTTTCCAGTGAGGTATTTCACATTTTCTTCTATTTTTGCCTTCTTTTCATTTTGTTTGATTTTTTTTCTTGATGTATCATAAAGTCATTACCTTCCACTTGCCCAATTCTAACTTTTATGTAATTATTTTCTTCAGTGAGCTTTTGTACTTCTTTTTCCATTTGACCAATTTTATTTTTGAAGGCTTTCTTCTCATTGGATTTTTGTTCCTCTTTTACCTTTTGACCTATTCTGTTTTTTAAAGTGTCATTTTCTGCAGTATTTGTTGGTGCCTCCTTTACCAAACTTGACTCTTTTTTCATGATTTTCTTGTATCACTCTCATTTCTCTTCCCATTTTTTCCTCTACTACTCTTACTTGAATTTTGAAATACTTTTTGAGCTCTTCCATGGCCTGAGACCAATTCATATTTTTCTTGGAGATTTTAGATGCAGGAATTTTGACTTTGTTGTCTTCTGAGTGTATTTTGATCTCCCTTGTTACCATGGTAGATTTCTGTGGTCAGATTTTGTTTTCTGTTATTTGGTCATTTTCCAGACTATTTCTTGACTTTTAACTCTATGAGAAAGTGTGACTCTGCTTTCCACATGGAGGGTACATAGTCCCAAGCTTCAGGATTTTTTGTGTAGCTGTTTTCAGAAATAATTCTGGAAAACTATAAGTTTTTGGCTCTTTCAAGGTGGTATGATCTAGGGAGAGGTATATTTACTGTTCTCCATGCTGTACTGTGCACTGGTTTGTGAGCAATCACACTCTTTTCAACCTTGGAACTATGATCAGGATTCCCACTTCCCTTTTGCTGCAAGCTCTGCTAAGCTAGATATCCTCTTTGCACTGGGACTAAGACCCAAGATTGAGACCTAGATCTAGGTGTAGGCAATACAACAGAGTCCTGCCCCCAGTGCCAGCAAAGGAACCCCTGTAAATCTCCTTCTGACCCTTTGTCTCATCCCTTTGCCATCTATGGTTTGTAAGGTCTGGAAACCGCCACTGCTGCCACTGATTCAGTCCCCCTCAGGTCTGCTCCTAGTTTGTTTGGACCAGGTCTGCACTGGTGAACCCTGAGCTAGACTGTGTTCCTGTCTCATGCTGGTGCAACAGACCTTTCCTGGTGACCGTCTAAGTTGTCTTGGACTAGAAAATTGTTTCACTCCATCTTTTTGTGGATTGTGCCAGTATAGAATTTGTTTACAATCATTATCTAAAGGTATTTGGAGGGGTTTGGTATTGATCTCAGGCAAGTCCCCTGCCTTTAGTCTGCCATCTTAGACACACACATATTATACACACACAATACACACATGTACATATATATGTGTGTATATATGTATCTCTCTCTCTCCATCTCTCTCTCTCTTTATATATATATATGTGTATATATATATATATGACTTTTAAAAATATTAAAGCATTTCTAAAAATTAACTGAGCCCAAACTGTTAAATAAGGAAGCAATCAGACATCTTTGTCACATTACCAGGCTGTGGTCTGAAACATATTAATCAGGATGTCAAATGAAATAGTAGAGCAACTAGGAAATCAGGTAAGGAATGCAGGGGATATGAATCTGGCACATAATAGTCATTGGACAATTGTTTGTAGAATTGATTTGAATTTTGTTGTCAACACAGACATGCACACAGCAATCCCATCATTCTGATCCAACTTGAACGTATTTCAACCCTGCCTGGTAGTTTCAAAATGGCTTGACATATTTGGCTATTGACCACAAAATACTTTCATGCAAGTGAGTTTTCCTCAGGTTGCAAGCCATCCAAAATGCCCTAGCATCCAGGGACTATTGCAGCTCCTTCTTTTACTACACATGTATCTGTTCTCTTGTTTTAAGGACATTTTCTCATACATTATCCTGCACACACCCAGTGAAGTTTAAACTTCCTGAGAACAGCAATTATCTCATTGGTTAACAGAGTTCCTGCTTCATAGTAGTCACTTAAGTAAAAGCTTGATTCATTCATTCACTTTCTCTTTTCTATTCTTTCATAGAGGTATTTCAAAGAGAGATTCCTCCTTGAGGACAAAAGGAAATAGAGGAATCCTCAAGGCTTTTAACTTTTTTTTCTAATGCAGTTTATCAAAATTATAGTAGAATCTTCTTGTAATACATCCTGAATTCCTACCCATTCTTAACATCTTTACTTGGATACCACCTCATTCTTCCATGGAACTTTCCCTCTACTTTTCATGTATCACTTTAGTTCCCATAGTTTTAATGCACTTATGTAATACTGTGTTCTAAGTCTTATGATCCCTCTTTGTCTTATCCCTTGGGAGCTCAGGAGCTCCTGAATGGCTGAGGCTGTGTCTTAGCTAAAGTTTTAAAAAATCCCTGGTGCTCCTGGCATCCAATTGTTTAACAAACAATTGATTTTAATGAACCTGAAGGATAAATACTCATTTTCCCCTAGTAACTGAGTCTTTTGTAGTTGAGAAAGGATGCAAGAAGAAAACTCATGACCTAAGGGGCATGGGCTTTCAAAGGCTTGAAACAATAGGTCAGAGAGAGGACTGAGAAGGAATAAAGTGATGTTAGTATTAGGGTCAAGCTAATGGTGCTGAGGTAGAGAGGGGTATTTTTATCCTCTGTCTTCTGAAACTTAATAAAAAAAGAAACATAATTGTGGCAAATCTTGAGTAAAGAGTTTTGGCTGTGTTTTAATGTTGCTGAGGTTTTTAGTTTCCTAGTGGGAAACAGATTAAGCCTGGGGAGAAAATATTACTTAAATTTATTTTAGTTCAAATAGGATTCTGATTGTTTCCATAACTGAGTCACCCACACAAAAGCATGTAAATAGAATAAGACTAACTAGTACATGATTAGCTTAATGGAGACTTGGGATCTTGGAAGTAGAAGGATTACCTCATGCCTTTCATTGCCTCCCATTGGGATAACCAGAATTCATTTGTGATAGTTCTTCAATTCTAGAAGATATTTTTAAAAATATAGTTTTTAAAGGAGCAGAATAATGTGATTTTCTAATAGTTTGTTGTTTATGGGCATAAGCAATCAAAATTTTGGTGGCCAAGTCCAAGAGAATCCTTGGTGATGATTACCTTCAGGCTGGGGATTAGGAATTCAGTGGGTTCTCTTTCACACTGGTGGTTGGAGGTGAAAAGTCTCATCAGTGGCAAGAGGAGAATAATAGACTGTATGGTCTTTCCAGAAACAGCTGCATTTTAATTTGGTTCACAAATTTTCCAAGAGGAAATGGGCATCTGAGTGGCTAAAGCCACCTTGTGATTTCAGAAAATCAGGAATTCTCTGATGTAGGAGGGACATCCCAGAGCATGTTGTCCAACCTATCCTGGGACAAGTATCCCTGCTACAATGCCATATGCTGGTGGATCTGCAAGGAAGGGGGACCTTTCTCTGCCCCATGTAGACTCTTTCCATTTTGGACTTTCAAATTGAATGTCCCATATGTGTCTCACACTCAACAATCCAAAATAGAATCCATTATCTTTCCGAGCAAACAAGTCTCTCCTCTGAGCTTTCCTTTTGAGAGCACTACCATCCTTCCAGTCACCTGGCTTAGCAGTTTCAGTGTCTTTCCCCCTTCTCGCTCTTTTCCAAGGGCTTAGCACTCTGCTCTCTACACTAGAGGCCATGATCTGGAGGTTTTAACCCTTTCATCTCTAGAGCTTCAGCCCTACGGCTCCATTTTCCAGATTGACGACTGCCTCCCTGTATGAAGGCAGGCTTCAGAAATGCTTCATGTCTCTCCCTACTCCCCAGCCACCTTCTTGACAGCCTTATTGCTACTTGTATGGATAGTCCAGCTTTTCTTACCTTCTCCTTCAGGTCTGGAACTATGGTATATAATTAGATCAACTCTGCCATTGTTCCTGGAAGAAGTAAACCTACTCTCCTGTCATCCCACTCATGAGTCCTGTAACTCTCTAGGCCAAAGTACCCTTTTCTGCCCACTACTCCTATATGTGTGCTTTCTTCTCCATTAGAATACAAGCTTCTTGAGGGCAGGGGACTGACTGTCTTTACTTTATTATCCTTACGATATAGCCTGAAGTGTGTAATCAGTGTTTTTTCCCTCAATTTTCCCTTATCCCATATCTCATCATTTTTACCTTCTTAACATGTACTCATGTTCAGTTAGTCAACTGGCATTTATAACTAGTGACATGAAAACAACAATGTACAAACAAAATATATGCAGTATAAATTGGGGACAGTCTTAAAGGGAAGATGCTAAGATTCAAGAGCCTGGTGCAAATGTTCTTGGATGGAGTGTTCTGTAATGTAAGGACTTGCAAGGAGGCCAATGTAAGGAACGCAGAGTGCTGTGGGGGGAGAAGGTACAAGAAAACAGGAAGGGTAGGAGAGGTTCAGTTATGGAGGGCTTTGCTTGCCAAGCAGGGCTTTCTATAGTTGATCTGAGAGGTAATCAAGAAAAACTGGTGTTTATTTGATGGAGGTTGGGGCATGACATAATCAGATTTGCACGTTAGAAAGATAAACTTGACACTTCTGGTCACTCAGCCTCCATTCTAGTCCAGGCTCTCTTCACTTTGGCTCACCACTCCAATCTCTGCTCCACACATCTGCAGAAGTGACTTTCCTGTAGTGCAGGTGTGACCATGTTACTGTGCTACTCAGTAGACTCCAGTGGCTCCATGTTATCACAAAGATGAAACAGAAATTCTTCTGCTTGTCCTTCAGAGCCCTTCTCACCCAGGCCCCAACCTACTTTTCTATTACTGCTATATACTATATACCATAAACTCTGTGGTCCAGTCTGACTGATCTTCTTCTTCCTCAGACACAAGGTTGCAGTTTCCATTCCTGCACTGGCTGCTCTCCATGCCAAGAATGGACTATGTTCTTACAAATCTCAACTTCTTAGAATCCTTGATTACCTGGAATAGTGACCTCCAGATACTACTTCTATAGCAGGCATTTCTGGGTTCTTTGTATCTATTTTGTTTATGTTTCTCATGCAGCTGTGTGTATATTACCTTTCGTTAGAATGTAAGCTCCTTGAGGGCAGAGAGTCCCTTTGGCTTTTGTGCCTAGCACAGTGCTTGACACTTAACAGACATACTTCTAAATGGTTGATAAAATGTTAAATGCCCCAGGGCAAAGGACAGAGGTCTTCAGTACTCCACTAGAAATGTCACTCTTGGCTTCTCATTGAGCAACTAATGGGTTCTTCACCTCTTTCCCAAACCAGTCACCTTGAGTATCATCACCTAGGCCACATCTTTACATTTTTCCCAAAGAATATAATTAGAGATTTTGTCCCAACGTTTTTCTTTTGTTCTTGTTTTCTGAGCTCTAAGTGTGTTCAGTTCTGGGCACCACATCTCAGGAAGTGGAAAGCATCCAGAAGAGTATGATCCTAAGAGACAGTGACCTTAAATTCCTCCTATGTCACATGGGATCATTGGAAGGTGCAGCTGGTGTTTAGCCTGGATAAGAGAAGACTCAAGTAGGGGATATGATAGCTATTGTATATATCGTATATGTTCTGTGTCAGAGCTATTTCAAACACTTGTGTGGAATACAAATTAGACTTAGTTTACTTTATCTTTGCCCTTTATCTCTGTAACATGTTGTTTTCCCTCAGTGGACTTATTTTTTGCTTTTTGGAGGGCAATTGGGGTTAAGTGACTTGCCCAAGGTCACACGGCTAGTAAGTATTAAATGTCTGAGGCCGGATTTGAACTACTCAAGTTCTCTTGACTCCAGGGCCAGTGCTCTGTTCACTGTGCCAAATAGCTGCCCCCGCTCAGTGGATTTTCTACAGCTTAATAGAAGAGACTGTTATTTGTTTCTCTGTACCCTACCACTTAACATAGTGTGTGATACCTAAATTTTTCTCACATGTTTCTTTAATTGTGTTGCATTGCATTGAACCGATGGTGCAATACATATAGACCTTGAAAATGAAGTTTAAGGATTGTAGAAAGAATACTAATGGGAATGAGGAAAAGTGCAATTGAGATACGAATTCATTCTAATGATGAAATGGCAGTCAGAGCCCCAAATGTCTGCTGTGTAACATGGGATAATAACTTGGTGTGCTTTCTTTTGGATACTATGTACACATCTCCATACTAAAGTTCAAATCTTCATTAAAAAGCTTGTTTTTGAGAGAAATCACATTGCAGCATTTGCCTATAAGGCTGGATCAATTTCTGGGACCTGAAAATCCTTGTAATGACATTTCAGATTAAGGTTTCAGTTCATGGAAGGAGGTAAAGAAAAAATAGCCAAGTAATAAAATGAAGATATCAAAAGTATTACCCAAAGTCCCAGCTAAGAGAAATGCAAATGAGCCATAGTTTTCGAATATCTTTTAAATGGAAACAACCCTATTTGAACTTCTGATGTGAATAGACACTTACTATATTTCTGGTTATTTGCCTAAGTCCTGCCATCTAACAAAAATGGGTTGAACCAAAGTTGATATTTGATTCTATAGGTCTTCAGGGAGGTGTATAGATGCCAAAAAATGTTGCCTTGCTTCTGTATTCTCTGCCAATAAAAATAAATGAGGCCATGCAAAAGATTTGTAGTATGTAAAATTTCTCATTTTTGCTGAATATGTAACAAGAATGTTTCCTTTTTCCTCTTATCTGGCCTCTGGGAGTAACTGCTTCAACATTATAGAGAAAAGGCTTTTTACATGCTGGACTAAAGGAAGGGTAGATGGGGCTGTACTGTTTCATTTTTACTTCCTTCCATTAACTGTTATTTTAGTGGATGAATTTATTGATCATGTTCTCTAAATGATAGATTCATTTATAAGATAATAAATGCACAACCTGTAAGGTGCATCTTCAAGAGGTCTATTATTTATAGTTCTAAAGGCTGATCATTCAAATTAAGGATAGGTGCACGTGACCAAGTTTAGAAAAACAATCTACAATCTTCTGTTTATTTTTATCATACATGTGTCATAGTATGTCTCTGAGTAAAGTATATTTAATATCATACCTTTGCTGCATAACCAATCATCTTATCAATCAATTGTCAAGCATTTATTAAGAGACTGTAAGAGTAAGGTTAAGCCTAGACATTTAGCCCACCCCACTCAAAGTAAGTGGTAAGATGCCACTGCCCATTAAATTTATCAGGTGAGGATGGATCTCTCTTATTCAGGAGGTATAGAAAATCCTGGCATGACAGAAGTTTGTATGCATTGCTTGAAGAGGTTGGCTATATCCTCAGGGGATTATATAAAATGATAGTTCTAGTTGGAATCACATTTAAGGGCCTGGAGAAGGAGAGGAGGGAGCTCTCCAGAAAAACCACTGCGAAGGAATAACTTGGGGGCCTGGGGAAGAGAATGCCTCAGTGTGTTCCCTACCTTGTTCTTTGTCTGAGAATGACATGAACTTTGGAAGGTTCGATGATTTGGACTTTTCTCCAGTGTTCCTGGTACAGCATC
Organism: Petaurus breviceps papuanus; assembly: GCF_028583685.1. Classification (NCBI taxonomy): domain Eukaryota; kingdom Metazoa; phylum Chordata; class Mammalia; order Diprotodontia; family Petauridae; genus Petaurus; species Petaurus breviceps. Next base: position 4,124,824 of record NW_027187369.1, on the reverse strand, counting down.
AGGTAACAGCAATGTCTGCATTAGGTGCCATACTCATCACCTCTCCTCTCCTCTCCTTACAAGGCACTGTCATATTCCCCCATAAAATAGTTTCCTTTTTACCATGTTTGTGGAACTATAGGGTGCTCACCTAGTTTCCATAGGAAGTATTTACTTCAGCTCGCACCAGTGGTTTAGTGATTGCATCTAAGCCAATTAGAAATGTCAGGCTTTTGATTATTTTGCCCTTTATAAAGCCCTGATACACTATGTGTGCATACTTTGCTACAAAAAAATATACTGGTTTGGTAAATGTCAGATTATTTTAAAATTTGAGCATCTCTTCTCTGATTATTTTGTATACTTTCTAACACCATATTATAAGGCTGAAAAAAGGTATCCTTCCAACAAGGAGTCTGCAATTGCCCTTCCCTTAACCTGTCACGCCACATTCTACATTGGAGGTAGAACTGATTAGGACTCATGGATGGTTATCAGTGACATCGTCACAAGGTGACCCCAGATTAGTTGCCTACAATGACTGGTGGCCTTTCTGACAAATCCTAATAAGTCAGGAACTTTTAGAGTAGAATCAGTGACCATTCTGGGATACCCTTTTCCCCAGCATCGATTGGTCTATGGCAATTTATAGCATGTTTAATACTGACGAACTAAAACACGACATCATTGTTTCAAAGTCAGATGAATGTTCAATCTGTGTTCCACAGACACTTAGAAAGGGAACTTGATGTAAACATTTTCTTGGACTGTCCAATATCCAGCACCTCAGAGTATTCTAGCTGTGGTGTTAAAGCATTGTTTCTGCAAACTGGAACACTAGTAGACGGATTTTTCTTTTGTCTTCTTTTACTCCATAAACAGTAGGAACAAACACAGAATAAAGCCCATAGCAACAAGTTATTTCTTTTACCATCTGTGTGATTTATGTTGTCTTTAAACTGCTTGTATTTTCGAGAGGAATCTGTTTCCTATCTTCAAAAGGATGCCATCCAACATCTCTCAGCTGCTAATTTTGAGCACTTAGAGGTTCCCTTGGGCTGCTGTCAGCTACAACTTATTGCATAGGTACTTTTCACTAAACTCATTATAAAGTGATTAGCCTGCAGCAAGATAGTGCAATACTACAGTCTTTTTGTATTATCTGCAACTATGCCATCGAATTTGATACTGTCGAATTTTATCAGCTGGTATGTGTGGAAAGAATCCGGGCTTCAGCACATAGAAGGTTGTCCCTCCTATATAAAACTATACCTTTCCCCAGTGTATACATAGGCACAGGTGGAAATTGTATGTCTTCCCTAAAGCCAAAATTCTAGCTAATGCTAGCTTCAAAGAACAATCAGAAAATGCGCTATCCTTCTGTTTATCCTTGAATTCCAAAAGATAATTGAGGTTTTTTTCCTTGATTTTTTTCCCCACAGTGGGGCATTAGTACATGAACTCGTGTGCATATTGATGAGCATATTTGAATTTGATGGATCCCTTTTTTACATTAGGGAGTCAGGCTTAGTCAACATTTTTTTCACATCTTGACAACTCTAATCCAGGCATAAGAGCTTATTAAGATGAAAGAAAAATGATTGGGCTTGAAACTACTTCGATATATCAATGGATCTGTGTTCTTATAGATGTGGGCATTGTTTCCAATACCGTAGGCTACAGTTCTTCCATGCATCCTTCATTCTATGTGACATATCCTAGTCTGCCCACAGGTTGACCATTGTGCTGGGAGGTCTTCTGCAATGTCAAGAGATCATTGGCTATAAGTCAGGAGTGTAGGCTGTCACTCATCTCTCACTGTTAGTACATGACTGACCCAACATTTTTTATAGCTGTTCATTTATTAATAAGTATCAGTTAAGCATTTATCATGTTCTAAGCTCTATGCTAAGTGCCCAGGATAGATAAAAATTACAAACAGTCCCTGCCCTCAAAGAGCTCACATTTTGAGGAGAAGGCAACATATACATGAATAATACCATAGGAGAGACAGAGGCAATGTGGGTATTGCTTGAGTTGAGTCCTGTGGGAAGTCTGTGATTCTGGGAAGTGGAGGATAAGAGTAAGAGCTAGTACCAGGACCTGGATACCTGGCTCATTAGTGGTACATAGCAACCTACTTGAACTGATCACATGCCTCTTCATTGCCCTTTTGGGTAACCCACAACCTTCATTTTTTTGGAGATTGTGCTCCCTGTGATTCACAGTCAGACAGCTCATTGGAGTCAGTGGGTTTCAGAATTTCAATAGAAAAATAATCAGTGTATGTGATTTCTATTGATTTTCCCTGCTGGAGACCTTAGCTATCTTTAGCTTAGTTACCTTTACCTTTAGTTGTAAAATTCGTGCTCATGTATCCTTGTATGAAAGTTATTCTTGTATGTAAGTTTTCTCTTTACAGATGACGTAGAATTTGTTTTTAATCCTGGGCCGAGAATGTTCCTGGTCTGTTTATCTCTGCTGTCTTGCTAGCATATAGCAATTTTTATATTTACATATTAAATTTCATATTATACTAAGCAGAAAATAACTGGGAATGTAGCTGTTGTAAAAAGTATAACCCAGATGCACATGTGCATATGTAGTATAAAATAGTGTGTATATAGTATTAAAAAAGTGTGTATATAGTATAAAATAGTGTGTATATAGTATTAAAAAATGTGTATGTAGTATAAAATAGTGTGTATATAGTATAAAATATGTGTGTATATAGTATAAAATAGTGTGTATATAGTATTAAAAATGTGTGTATGTAGTATAAAATAGTGTGTATATAGTATAAAATAGTGTGTATATAGTATAAAAATGTGTGTATATGGTATAAAAAATGTGTGTATATAGTATACTCCTTGGGATTCCATATGCCATTGTTCCCCTTCAGACTTGCTTATGCAAATGTTGCTTACACACTTTGGTCTAGTAGCGGATTCGTGAGTTCATTGCAATAGATTCTTCTTACCTTGAGGACTTGTGCAGTCATGATAGTGCGCTTATATATGTATGTATATACATGTGTACTCAGAGATGTATTCTAAGTACTCTTGTAGGAGAGTCAGTTCCTCAGTTGAATTTGTATTTTTCCTAAACATTGCTTGCCTAATGAGAGGCCGCATGGTCTTGAAGCCAGAAGGGCTTTGGTTTGAGTCTTCTGACCTCTGACCCTGACAGGCTGGGAGCTCCTGGGCACATTAGTCCCCTTCTCAGTGCTCTAGGCAGCTCTTTCACCATCAGGTGCAGAGATGCTACTCACTGGTATCCGTAGGAAACGTTTCCGAATTCTACCCCTGCACATTCTGTCTTCCCATTCTCTTTGGGACCTATCCTATATGTATTGCTACATACTTATAACTATGACTTGATATGTCATGCTCCATTTCTCCAGTAGAAAGTCGGTGACACTTTTGTTCATTTATTTAATAAAATATTTTAAAGACAAGTTTAAATTCTCTTTGGGTATTGCCCTATCTTCACATGTCTGCATGTATACTGCATGTCAAATCCCTTCTCCCAGGGCTTCAGAAACCTTTTTTTTTGTGTTGTAGTTTCCTTTGGTGAAGCCTGTGGCCCCCCTCTAAGAATAATGTTTTTAAATGCATACAATAAAATTTATAGGATTACAAAGGAACCAATTATATTGAAATGCAGTTATCAAACTTTTTTTTTAAGTTTATGGACCCCAGGTTAAGAACTCCTGCCTTATAAGGCAGCCAAATTGCCCATTGGTTAGAGCACTAGACCTGAAATCAGCAAGACCTGAGCTGAAAACTGGCTTGATATGCCAACTAGCTGTGTGACACTTGGCAAGTCACTTAGCCTCTGTTTTCCTTAGTTTCCTCAACTGTAAAATGGAGATAATAACAGCACTCACCTCCCAGAGTTGTTGTAGGAATCAAAAGAGATGATATTTTAAAGCATTTAGTATAATGCCTGATACATAATAAGAACTATATCAATATTTGTTCTTCCCCTCCCCCAATAAGTATTAACGACATTTATTTTCCTCTATTTAATACCCATGTTTTCCCTTAGTTTTTCATAATCTGTATAGTTCCCCATATTTTCTACTCAGAAGTCCTGGCCCTGGAGAACAGAAGGAGTCTTATACAAGCTAATTAATATTTCACAGCAATTTTAGCTTAAATATATCCCCTGTGGCAACTCCACAAAGAAACACACTATATAAGACACTTAATACTTGTAAAGGAGCAGCCCACCTTTAGCTATTCCTTCTGGTGGATTCTGTTCCAGTCCAGGATTGACTCGAGCCAGTCTAATGGTTCAGGCTCAGGACTGGAAGGAAAAAAAAATACTCATAGTCCTTATGGCATTTTACAAGAGGAAGTTTACTTAACAATCCCATGGAAAATATATTCAGCAAAAGTACAGTATTTCTTTATCTTAACACAGCACCCCTCTTCAAATGTAACATGTAGATTCATATAACACGTAGTAGGTGGACGGGGCCTGAGGAGCCCGTCTCCTCCTGTAATGGGCTTTTGATACCTTAGGCCACCTCAAGCCTGTGTCAGTGTTTCAAACCTCAGTCTTCTGGACCAATAAAATTTCAGACAGATTTAAGAATCATCTCTCTATCTGTTTCCTAGGTCTGTTTTTTTTATAGTTTATATGTTTTATTTTTTCATTCTTTTTAATTAGTTCTGTTATTTATAGTCTTCTAAGTTTAACTCTTGGATATCTTTTCACCCATAATATTTCCTCTGCTTACTCTTATCTCTAGCCTCAATTACTGATTTGAGATGTAATTCCAGGGCCAGACTCTGACTTCTACACACTTAGATGGGAGTGGTTAGGCCCTGTTTGGTCTCTCCTCACTAGGTTCCACCTTTTCTGGTATGTCTCTTCCCAGGACACTGGCAGGCTTCAGTGTCCCCAGGCTTAGAGATTCCCTTAAAGACCTAACCAGCATCTCTGGTTAGGGTACTGCTGGATTCTCCTGTTCTCCTTGAAATGTCCCCATTTAAGGGCCATCCTGTTGGCTTCCTGACATTCAAGGTTCCCCTGGTATATGTCCTTTTGTGTGATTCTGACCCCTCTGAGGCATCCACAGGGAGGGCATTGCTACCATTTTCCATCCCCTCTGGGGTGTCCCTAGTTGAAGCAGTGCTGTGGGCTTCTGCCCTGCCCTGAGGCTGCCCTAGTCAGGCCACTTCTGTGGGCTTCTGCCCTTTCACCTGAGTTCATGCCAGCTTCCCTGGAAGGACTCTACTTTCATTGCATGTGACTTCTGACTGTCCTTTTTGTGCAGTCCTGTTCTGGATAGAGGACCTTACTGGTGATTCTCTCTGTTTTTCTTAATGGTCATTTGTCCTGGGAACCTTTTTAGATTACTGTTGCACTATAGGTGGGAGAGCTAGACTCCTTTCTGACCTTTAATGGCTCCATCTTAGGAAGACACAGGATGTTTTTTATGGAGAGCTTCCCTACCTTTTGAACTTGCTTTCCTTGTAGAATTGTCAGCCACAAACTCCCCTCTATCCTTTCTACCCCTTGAAATCTGCTTTTTCCACATCTTGGTTGAATTTCAGAGTTCTGTCTTTTTCCCCCTCTGCTTCAGATTCAAAAATGAAGTAGTTACCTTTAGCATACAATCCATACTCTGTAATGTGGCCATTAAGGTCTTCCATGATCTGCCTCCTTTTCTAAACTCATTTCATGTTTCTCCCATGCATGGACTACATTCCAAGCAGCTAAGACTAGCGTTTTCCAAAACAGGGTACGCTATCACCGATGTCTGTGTGGGCTGACACCCTGTGACTAAAATGCCATCTTTCCTTCTCTCTTCCTTGTCCCTTACTCTTCCTTCAGGGCTCAACTGAGGTGCCACCTCCTCCAAATCTCTAAGGTAAGAAGCGGCTACAATATGCTGCTTACTCTACTAGACACTAGGGCAGCTGGGTGGTTTAGTGGGTAGAGTACCAGGCCTGGAGTCAGGATGACCTGAGTTCATATTTGGCTTCAGACACTTCCTAGCTGTGTGACCCTGGGCAAATAACTTCACCCTGCTTGCCTCAGTTTCCTCCTCTGTAAAATGAGCTGGACAAGGAAATGGCAAACCACTCAACCTCAAGGCAACCACTCAAGGTCGCCATTCAACCTTCTTGAAGACTTGCCTCTTGTATTCACCTGACCTGGAGCTCTATGTCATGGACTTTCCTTTGTCTCCAGCATATCCTGTTTCCTATTATATTTCTACATGACTGTATTGTTTTATTTCTCTCCCTGCAATAGACTGACTATAAGGGTTTGAATGCAAGGAGCACATTATTTTGACTTTTTGTATCCCCAAAACCTGGCCTAAATGTTGGGCACATTTTGTGGTGTTGTCCACGCTAGCGATTTCAGTGGTATAGGGCTCCCAGTGAGGAAATGCCTTCCACCAATGCAGATCTCTCACTATTCTGCCTGGAATGGACCTAGAATGATGACTGGTGCATACAGAGGTTAGGTGATTTACCCAGGGTCATGCAGTCAATATGTGTCAGAGGCAGGGCTTGCCTCTCACTCTTAAGGACTCCTCTATGGCAGGCTGCTTCTTTTCTTGTACATAGGAGGTACTTAAGGAATGTTCTTTGCCCTAGCTGGAAGGGTTTCTATAATTTCTATTTCTTCCCTTTCTTGTTGGTTTGAATCAAGTCCATAGTAGGGCTACCCTGTATTGGACAAATATTATCTGTTGGGGGTGAAATGGATGCTGAACCTGGGAATTTCTTTAGTCCCCATGTAGAAATGCCCTCTACTGATGAAGATAAGCCACTCCTTGCTACCTTACAGTGTTGCAGAGTTGTCTGGGGTAGGGGGATGAGAGATTAAATGAGTTGCTTAAGGTCATTAGGCAAATATGTATCAGAAGCAGAACTTGTGCCCAGCTTTCTGACTCCAAGTAGAGCCTTCTGTCTGCTATGTGCATTGCTCTTTCTCCAAAAATCTTTCAAAATTTGGATTTACCAGATGTTCTGCAAGAGAGAGAAGGAGAGGGAGAGAAAAGAAAAGAGAAAAAAGAGGGGGAGAGGGCTTCAGCACTTTCATTAACAGGCCAGTATTAGACCATCCTAGTAAGTCCATTCTCACATTCCTGAATTTGGTGGTTCCCCCTTCTCTCTCTAGGTCATCAGATTGACTAACAATAGGTCCCAAGCCAAGCCCCACTTGGTTATTGTTTGGGCCCTGATTGACTCAGAGTGAATGTAAGTAGCCCTTGTTTCTATTTTTACCAGAAACCCTGAGGGTCTTCTTCTCCCAGATTGATTTTTTTCTTTTCTTTTTTTTTTTTTGACCAGGTAAAGAGGTCATTCTCTGCCTCACTTCTTATTGAGCCTTCATCATTGAATGGGTATTTCCTCAGTCAAAATGAGACATTAGCTTAAGAAGGCCTAGGTCCCCCACTGCATCCTGGGCCATATCCAGTCATCCTGGTCTTTGTCTTACCACAGGACCCAGGTGGCTCTGGGGGACAAAGTAAAGCTGTTGACTTTGCACAGTCATCCCTTGCTTAAATCCAATTTACTTCCATGTCATGGCATCACCTCCCTGATGTCATGGTCCTCTTTGAGAATGAAGGATCAACATCAGCATCTGTCCTGTGCTCCAATTACAATATCTCTTCTGTTTCTTCTTCTCTTCATCTTAACCCAAATGTTCTTCCTCATTCTCATTCCTGATTTTACACACAGGGGTCTATGTTTTTGATAGGTGATGATACTCCCAAGACTCCTTTCAATTAATAAGAATCATTCTTCTAAGACCATGTTCTGGTCATTAGCATGGGTCCTTCTTGAATGGTAGATACTCCCTAGATATTCAGAAGGTGGTAGAATGATACTGAATTTTATTTTTCAGACAGTATTCCATTCTGTGTATCCTCTTATATCTCCCTGATATCTCTCTAATACCCCCATGAGACAAATGAGTATTTTTTCTTCACTTTATGTATAACAAGAAGGAGGCACAGAAAAGTGCGTTGTTTCTTTATTTTCCAAAAAGAGGCAGGAGGTTATTTCTTTTACAGACACTACAAAGTTTTAGAAAATGGTGCGCTACAACAGTGTTTTGTGGCATAGCGTCTAGTGCTTCTTAAACTGTGTCTCAACCCCATCATGACCCACAGTTTAAGAAGTGCTAAAGGGAGTTTTGAGTGGAAAACAGTTTAAGAAGCCCTGGTATAGACTAAACTTACTCTCCTGGCTCCTCTGGTTAGTTAAATTTAACTGTATATGACTTGGAAGGTGTTGGAAATCAGAGATGCTGTTTAAGGCTGACTGCTGAGGTCACAAATGGTGGTTTCCGTTTTATGGTCTCATCCAGGGAGAATACTGATTTCAAAATGAGTCTGACTCCTCCTACTTCACAAGACATATGGTTAGAGGGGAGGCCAGTGGTCTAAGTCTTTGCTCTGATCAAAACAATGCTACCCCTCTGCATGAGATAGAACATGGAAAATCCCAGTGCTACTCCCTCTCTAAGGAAGGCTGAAGAGTTTCTTGGCCACTTAATCTTAAGCAGCTCTGAGAGAGACTTTTAGACAGTGTATGGAGAAAAGACAGTGTTGATGAAAGACAAGCTCAGTAGTCCTACTCTGTCCCACCTGGTTAACATGCCTACTTTCAGTAGGTAATATTTTGAATACTTATTGTTTCTCCTGAATTCAAACTATTCCTTTCCCCTGAAATTTGCATAGGTATCAAGAAATATTTAGGCCTCTGAGACTTTCATTACAAAATTAGATGCAGAAACTGTATGCAGAAGTAGAAATTAAGCATTCCACATATTTCTGCAATTTTCATACTCTTCTACTTCTGCAAATGTAAGGTTGGAAATAACTACTCTGTGGAGCCTGAGAGGGTGGCAATAAAAATGATTTTCCCATCAGACAAGGCTGGCTCTAGCTGGTACTCTGTACAGAGAAGATTTAACAGTGAGCCAAACACAACAACCTAGAACATTCCACTTGAGAGAAATATTGTAAAACCTTGGATTTAAAAAAAAAACAACAAAAACCGAAAAGCACGTGGGCTGAAAAGTTGATCTTCCCATCAGTCTATAGTGATTTCATTAGCTGAGCAGTTAGACATTAAAATAGATGAAAATGCAAAGCTCCTTCTGCCTGGGCCCTTGCTGATGGAGAAATACCAGTGATATTGAAAGACAATTCAATTGACATACATATGTAATTTTGTTTAAATAATGATATAGCTGGTAATTCCCAGAGAGCCCATTTTGTGTGAGTAGGAAAGTTGCTGTTCTGGGAATAATGAAAGTGAAAGTGTCAGGAGGCTAGAGAAAGAAAATGTACTTTGAGGACTTATCAGAGGTAGAGAAAATAAGGAAAAATTCTGTCGAGAGGGGTCAAGCTAGGTGCTATTTCCCTTCCCTTCCCTTGCTCCTTTTCTTCCTCCCTTTTTCTTTTTTCTTTCTTCTCCTCCGCTCTCCTCTCTTTTCCTCTTTACCTTTTCCTTTTCCCTTCCATTCCCTTCCTTCTCTTTTTTTCCCTTTTCTTCTCTCCTCACCTTTTATCCTTCTCCTTTCTCCTCTCCTTATTATGTATTGCATTAGCAATTACATTGGTAAATCAAGAGAATAAGTTTTCTAATCAAGAAGAAAGGTTCTAAGTTTGCCCCACATAATTTCCTGGTAATAAAATCAAAATTTTGGTCTGTGTGTATATGTGTGTGTTTGAAATGTAGCATTGTGAGACCAGAATATGTCGGGGGCAATCTGTCCTCTGGAATTTGAAGTTAAGAAACAGACCGGAAGCAGCATTTCCTGTCTTTATTTTTACCAATAGGGCTAATTTCATGAGCTGGCAAAGTTGGCAAATGTAGAAAAATATCTTCACTACAGACATGCTATGTTGCTTGCAAGCCTGGTCATTAATCACTCCTTTGGGGTAAGGCATTACAAGTGTTTTCCAGGAGTACTAATGCACGAAGCCATTAGCAGGCATGAACACCTTAATTTAAATGAGTTCATCACATTAGCTAGTCAACCATCCTGAAGGAATGGGTCAAAGGCCAGGTAGACTTCCCTTTGAGAGAGAAATTTCCAGGTCATAGAAGGAAGGAAGGAAAACAAGTATTTCCTGAATACTTACTATGTACCAGGCATTGTACTAAGCATTGGGAATACAGATATAATGAAAAAGAAAGATAGTCCCTTCCCTTGAGGATATTTTATTAGAAAGGGGAAAGATAGACACAGCAGGAAGCTAAAAAACAGGGGGAAGATGGATTTGGAAGTACAAGGGAAGTCGGGAAGAGACCTTGACAGAGAATGAAGGCCTTGAGTCCTCCAAGAAATTGAGACTCCAACAAGAACTCACCAATAGAAGTTTGGGCCCTGTGGATGGATATTCCATGTCTTGTACAGGATAAAGAGAGCCCAGGCACTGGGAGAAGATACAGGAGGAGCCAACAATGGAAGGGTTGTGATTTTGAAGTCCTGAGGAAGTCAGGAGCAGGATTGGAAGGAGAATGGGGAGGGCCCTGTAGCATAAAGCCTGAGGCAGGGCAGCCTGAGGCCACCATGAGGGCCCTGGGTTACCTGGACAGAGAGGTGAGAAAGTCTCTGAAAGGAGACTCTGGGAAAGCAGTGGGAACTTGGCCTCCTTCACAGTGTTATGTGGGCTCAGCCCTGAGTCCACTCATGTGCCTTTAAGATACAACTCTTCCAATACTCTGAAATTAGGATGTTTTTCCTAAAGAAAGGTTTTCCCAGTTAGTGTTTGAGCATGTGCTCAAAGGTAAATGCCTGTTTGACAGGAAATCAATGAGGGTCAAAGCTAGTTATTTACCATCAGGCGACGGGGTGTACAAGGTAGCTCTGACTGGCTGAGATATGGGAGATGCTGGGCTCTCCCCTCAGATTTGATTTTTTTATTTGCCTTTTCATGTCTGCATATTTGCCCAAAGCTGACTTCGTACCATTTCCCCCACCCCTCTCTACTTCTCCTCTTGTTCTCAAAAGTTTGTTCTGTTGGACAAACTGAAGACAACCTCAGAACTTATTAGCTTTTGAGTTATACATAATTTCTTATGATATAAAGTGTGGAGAAAAAAACTGCCCTATATAAATGCCACTGTGTAAGTTACTCATGAACAGGCCCTTTAGAATTTTTCAAGATGCTCATTTTGTAGAGAAATGGAGAAACAGAAATGTCAGCCCCAGCATCTGAAAGGGTACCGATCTCCTGGTAATGAGAGAGGCAGCTGTTTCAATACAAAATTTTCAAAGTAAAATGCCCCATTGTGACTTGGATTCCCTAATTAATTACACAGAAGACTCCCAGCTTAGTGCTATTCTACCACCTAGAGAAAATGGGGGTCTTCAGAAAGAAGGTTTAATCTGAGTCAATTGGATGCTAGTGATGGGAAGTGATCAAAGACAGAACTCAAGCCCAGAGAGGGCTCCTTGGAAGAAAAATCAAATCTAAATGGAGACTACACAATTCTAAATGTGAAATTCAGGGTCACTTGGAGGTTTTGAGGAACAGAAAATAGGGTTTAAACCCAACTCTCTATAAAAGTAGGACTGTAGGCCATACCCGTGACTTCATCCACAGGGAGAGCTGCCAGACCAGGAAACTCTCTCTCACTGCAGCACAGCACCTTATTTTCACCATCTGTCCTCAGAGAGCTTACCCAGAACCCTAAGGAGGGGAAGTGCCTTGTCCAGAGTCACACAGCTGATAGGCTCAGAAGCAGGATTTGTGTCCAGGCCTGCCCAGTGCCAAGGGTAAGTATCCACTACACTATACTTGCTCTCCATGAAAGGCTTCCTCCTTAGAGGTATTAAGAGGCCTTGGTTCTTCAACAGAAGTCTTCCCCAAAATGATAGAATTTTGTCCACAGCAACCCATAGAAGTATCAGTTAAGGGTATGGTAGGTTTATGAGCTTTGCAAGTGCAGTGAACACCAAAGGAGGTTAACATTAAGCATCAGGACACCTGTAGGGAATGTTCGGCACAGAATGATCTGGAGGATGGCGAATGTTTATGGCATTCTGCTGTGTCCCATCTCAGAGACATTTTCTTTCCCTCTCTTTTCCTTTTTTAAAAAAAAAATTCGGCATCTCTCTATGTTTTTTTTTTTGCTTCTCCTATGCCCTGCCATTATTCTTCTCTTTTTTCGATCTTCTTTTCTTCACTATGCCCAGGTCATTATGGCTAGAACATGGCTTGGTTTAGACAGTCTCCTTGTACTCGTTTCAACTCAGTTCAGTTTAATTCAACAAAAAGTTATTAAGCAGTTACTGTGTACAGATCCCTATAGTGAGTGCTGGAGATGCAGATATAGGCTTTCTACTCCAAGAACTTCGCATCTAAGAATAATGAACAACATGTACTTATGTAACTTATCTAGCAGGAAGAGGGAAATAAGTGAAAAGGAGATTCCCGGCTATGGAGCAGATATGATATTCGTTCACTATGTTCAGGTCAAGTGAGCTTGCTCTATGATTTTCTTGGATTGAGATAGTGTTTGCAGCATCAATAGAAAGGAATAGGCCCATTTGTTGTAACTTTCTCAACTGGGATGAAAGACCCCTCTGGATTCTGAAAGGAATTCGTAGTGGAACCTTGCAATAAAAGCACAGACATGGAAAAAAATCCTAACAGTCATTTATTTCTCTCTTCTTGAGACTTAAAGCTCTGTGTTGAGACTTAAAGCTCTGTGTGAGTGATCATGGAAAACCAGATGTAGGCCTGTCAAAATCAGCAAGTCAAGTTCTATCCAATATATACTTATGGCACTATACATTGTGCCCATCACTCTGCTGAATGTCTTTGCTTCTATCATTCCCCCTGCATATGATGCCTTCCCCCTAACAGCTCTGCCTGTCCAAATTCTCTTCCTCTTTCAAGCCCCAGCTCAAATGTCAGGAGTTATCTCTTCCTCCTCAACACTGATTCCTTCTTTGTATCATGCATATGGCATTTATCACATGCTTCCTTGCATTGTAGCCATTTGTGCATACACCACTTTTCTTTACTATCGTATAAGCTCCGTGAGCACACAAGACCCATCTTGATCATCCTTATGTCCTCTGGGACTCATAGTGTTCTTGTATGTATTAGCACCCAATAAAAGGTTCATGAGAAATGGAGTGTTTGTAGCTGAAGAAGACTTAGAGAGTATCTACCAACCCCTTCATTATATTGTTGCAGAAAGAAAATGCTTTGAGATGTAGTATGTCTCAGTAGCACCAAACACTACGTGGTTACTGGGAAAGCATCAATAACTATGCATCCATACACTCCTCTTCTGTACAAAATAAGAGAACAGCTTACAGCATGTGTGATTTAGGGCATCCTTGAAAGTGTGAGAAGGAAATAGGCAGACTTTCACAAGTGGTATTTTATAGTAGACCTCATATTTTGTGTCCCACAGTTGATCGGAAGGCATACAGGATCCCACTATAATTGTCTCTTGTTGATTGTAAAAAAATCATTTGATTTGGGAAAGTAAAAAACCACCTTAATTGGCTCTCCTCCAAAACACCTTTATCCTCTGTACATATCAAAATCAAGATGCAACAACAGAGATATCTTTGTTTGACAACCGTGTGATTGTGAACATCTGTTGAAACACAATGCAGGGTGACATCTGCTATCATGAAGGATGGCCAATGTAGAGTACAAATGGAAGAGAGATTCTCTATACATGGTGAGCTCCTTCAGCTGCTCCTGTTTGTGAAGAGCCTTTGAAATGAGATCCATGGCTACCTCAAGAGTTCACCTTAAGCATTCACAAAGGAAAAGCCAAGTGAATGTGGAATGCTTGTTGCCCAGATTATGATATGCAGTTGGATGGACAGGTTATAAAGCTGGCCCACAAAGACATATATCTTTGATAGACACTGCATGCAGACAATGAAATGGGCCAGAACTGAAGATGAGGTTGCTTTTCATTTGGGAAGTTGCATAATGATTTTAAATGATTTCAAGTTTCCTCCTGAAACAAAGGCCCATCATTTCAACACCAATATTCTTCTTATGATACTAAATGCCTGGGAAGCATGGAATAGCATGATCTCTGAAGAATTTAAGGCATTGGTTACCCCAAAGTCACTATAGAGATTCATGTGGTGGTTATAAGCTGCATGGTGTTTTAGGCTGCAACATATCACCAATGAAGACCCATACAAGAGAAGCAGTGTAAAAGATATCAAATAAATGCATGAATGTAAAAAGAAGATGATCTGGTCTGGTAGCAAGAAAAAGGGATATTTGGTAGACATCTCCCTGCTGCATTGGTACCCACACAACACTAAGGATATCTAACATCTCTCTCCCCCTCCCCATGTACAGTTGGTCAGGGAACTTTGAGAACAGTCATATAGGATATTCTGGGACAGACCTGACTGAGGTCTGTCTAGTGGTTCAGGCATGGGATTGGTATGAAATGAGAAACTTTAGATCATTTAACATTGAGCACAAAAGGTGGTTAACTTAACAATACTGGGAATAATGGGAAGGATATTCAGTGAAGAAACAGCATTTATTGAGTTAGACATATCTCCCCTGCCTTTGTATTTGCCCTAGTGGCATTCATGATCAGTTGAGTGTGTTGAGCCTAAGGAATATCCAGCTCCTCATTCTTTTTTACTTATACAACCTGAAAGCTTTGTTTAACTTCAGTCCTTAGTTCCCTGGACCAATTAAATCTCAAGAATAATTTATTAGACTTTCTTGCAGACCAGCGGAGTTGGGGGGTTAGCTTATCCTGGGTGGTTAGATGTTACTCCTATCACATCTCACCCCTTACCGACAGAGCCCTAAAAGTCTTCTTTCTCAGGGGTCTTTGACCACTGAACTAACCAGCCTTTGGGTTGTTACTGGACATCCCTGTCCTTAGGGATGTGGGAAGTCTGCAATAGGCAACACTAGTGTCTGAGTTTGGTGCTGGTAAAAGAATAAACGAAAACGGAAAGGTAGCACCAACAAAAATACAAAACCAAAGGCCACGTGACAACCTTCTGAAGGAGTTGCCAGATACCAAGGAGAATGATAAATAGCAATCCCCAGCTTCTCCTCCTCCTTTTGGAAGAACAGAGTCCCAGACCTTCTCAAAGTGGGCCATGTGCTAGAACATTCTTCTTTCTCAGAGCATCTCCTGACCCAAAGCTGTGCTGATGAACAGGAATGTTACTAAGATGATCAAGTCCACAGTGTGATACTTCCAGCCTAGGAATCAATCCACTATAGGGGTCAGGATCATTCTGTACTAAGGGAGTGAAGAGGTCCTCATCCTGTTTCTGAGCTAGAGTTGAAACCAGGCAGGAGTGAGTGGGAGATACAATTTCTGCCCCCTCTAGAGGAAGGTTTGGGGAGGAGTGTGGTATATCAGCCTTCAAGGCTTCCAAATCAGGGGGGAAAGGAGACTTGAGGGAGGTGGGATCCAGGGCTTGAGGTAGCAGCATGATGGTGAGATTAGAAGTGACAATTTATTTTGGGAAGGGCATCTGGTCCTCAGATAGAAGTACTAATGCCCAATTCCCAGGATTCTCCTGAAAATTAAAATAAAGCAGTACCTAAAGCAGTATTTTGTAAACCTTCAATTACCACATAAATATTGGTCATCATTATTTCTCACAAAATGTTTTTGTTTTTCTCTTGGAATTCATTTGTGCAATATGAAGTAGTATTTTGAAAAGAGCCCTAAACTATTATTTATCCATTGCATTAGGAACTCCTTGAGGGGAGGGACTATGTTTTGTCTCCTTTTGTATGCCCAGTGCTTAGCAAAGTGCCTGGCACATAGTAGGTGCTTAATAAATATTTATTGATCTTAATATTGACATTGATATTGCAACTAAGTGGCACTCAGAAAACCTGGACTCCAGTTTCAGCGACCACTCTGACACTCCTGAATGTTTAACTTCGGGCAAGTTGGCCAGCGTCTCTGGATCTCTGTTTTTCTCATCTGTAACATGAAAGCATTGCCTAGATGACCTACAGTGTCTCTTCCAGTGCTCCTTCTCTGCTTGTGTGATGCTCAGTTTCTAAATTTCAAAGCATCTACCGATCAGCTGGGGAAAAATCTATTTAGCACGAAGAGGGCTGGCTGGATGAGGAGGTGCGTGTGGTTCTTAAGTATTCTTGTCTACCTATTTCTCCCCTTTCCCTTGGGCCACATGTGCTTCACATACTTTCAGGGGAAAGGAATCCAAAGTTGGCCTCAAAAAATGATGGTTTGAGTGCCAAATATACCTTCCTACCTGTTTTTAATGCAGCCCTCAAAGTGGGTTTTCTACATTTTAAAACACAATAAAAATTATTTTAAAATGTAAAAACCACTCTTTGCTGGACCACAGAAAAAGCTATAGCTTCTGGCCTGCTGCTCCCACCAGGCCCTGATCTTTAAATAGGTATGTATATAGGTATATGTATGTGTGTGTGTGTGTATGTATGTATGTATGGGGGAGGATGAGAGAGGGAGAAGGAAGGGGAAAGGGAGGAGCTGGATGGCTCTAAGTTATCAGCTTGATTCAGAATAGGCAGAGCCATAGCTATGATTTCTTGCAGCCTGGGAAAATGCCCTAAACCATGCTTATAAAAAGCTGCATGAATTATGCCTTGTGTTCCATCGACAGGAGGGCTATGGGATATCACCACTTGTAGGGGCGAAGCTGCTGCCAGGAAGAAGTGTGCAGGCACAGTAGGGGAGGGCTTCCTCTATTAACCAGTTCCTCTTGTCTCTGAGGTACTCAACTATGTTGTTCTTACTACTGTCAAAAGGTTGCAAATACTGCCAGTAACCTCCAAATTGAGTGCCCTGGCCATGACCCCACTGTCTACTACTTACTCTCTACTAGTCTAACTAGCACTATCTAGCACTATCTACTTACTACTTATATCTTTAAAAATAGGGGTCTGGGGGGGCAGAGTCAAGATGGCAGAGTAGAAACAGGACCTCCATGGGGCTTCAGCTTCCACCTCCTCTAATTAATGTAAAAGATGACTCTGAACAAACTTTGGAGCTACAGAACCCACAAAATTACAGAAGGAAGCTAACCTCCCACTGAAGACAGCCTAGCAGGCTGTCAGGAAGATGCCAGTCCAGCGCTCTGGTAGCTGAGCCCAGCCCTGCATGTGCCAGAGGTTTTAGCCTCAGGGCAGCCTGACCAGCTGCCAGCTGGAGGGACTTCAGATCACCAGCATCTGTATGGTTTTCAGAATTATCAACCCATAGATACTAAGGACAAAATGAAAAGTCAATGCAGTGTGGACTTTAGGATCTGGTTTGGGAATGCAGTCTGGCTTTTATCCCCTGGAGGGAGAAGCCACTGAGGGCTGTGGCACAGCCGGCAACACATGGCAGCTTCAGCTCCTTGTCTGCTGAGTGTAGGGGGACCAAGCACCAGTCTGAGGGGTAATCGCTCTTGCTTTAACCTGCTTGCATCTGGATTGCGGTCTAGGGTTGAGGTCCTGGGGTGTGTGACCAGCTTGGCAGAGCATGTGGAGGGTTCAGAGAGGGCACCCAGCCAATACCTTTGGCAGCTAAGAAAACCCCAGTGACTGGGACAAAGCTCCCCTGTCTGGTAGCAGAGTTCTAGTGTGGCAAAAAGTTCAAAAGTCAAGTAATTGAGTGGCAACATGAGCAGGAAATGGAAGCAAAGCAAGCAGAACAATCCAACTTTGCACTCCTATTTTGAGGACAAAAAGGATCAAAGCATGGAACAAGAGGAAGACAGCAAAGTCAGAACTCCTGTACCAAAAGCAAAGGAAAATATGAGCTGGTTACAGGCCATAGAGGACCTTAAGAAGCAGATAAGCGAAGTGGAGGAAAAATTGGGAAGAGAAATGAGAACAATGCAATAAAATTATGAAATGAGAGTCAACAAAATGACTGAAGAAAATAACACCTTAAAAAATAGAATGGCTCAAAAAGGCAATGAGGAGAAGAATGCCTTAAAAAGCCAAATTTTCCAGATGGAAAAATATTCTTAAAAGCTCACTGAAGAGAATCATTCCTTCAGAATTTTTTAGTTTTTTTTTCTTTTTGCACAGGGGAAGGTAGGGCAATTGGAGTTAAGTGGCTAGCCCAAGGTCACACGGCTAGTTTTGTGTTGTGTCTAAGGCCGGATTTGAACTCAGGTCCTTCTGACTCCAGGGCCAGTACTCTATTCACAACACCACCTAGCCACCCCTAATTCCTTCAGAATTAGATTGGAGCAAATGGAAGCTAGTGACTTTATGAGAAATCAAGATGTTGTTAAACAGATCCAAACAAATGAAAGAATAGAAGGCAAGGTGAAATATCTCATGGAAAAAACCACTGACCTGGAAAATTGATCCAGGAGAGATAATTTAAAAATTATTGGACTACCTGAAAGCCATGATCAAAAAAAGAACCTAGAAATCATCCTTCAAGAAATTCTCGAGGAAAATTGCCCTGATGTTTTAGAACCAGAGGGCAAAATATAGCTTGAAAGAATCTACTGATCACCTCCTGAAAAAGATCCCAAAAAGAAAACTCCTTAGGAATATTATAGCCAGTTTCCAGAATTCCCAGATCAAAGAGAAAATATTACAAGCAGCCAGGAAGAAACAATTTCAATATTGTGGAAGCACAATCAGGATAACACAGGATCTGGCACCTTCTACATAGAGGAATCGAAGGGCTTGGAATATGATATTCTGGAGGGCAAAGGAGCTGGGATTAAAACCAAGAATCACCTACCCAGCAAAACTGAGTATCATGTTTCAGAGGAAAATATGGTCATTCAGTGGAATAGAGGACTTTCAAGCATTCTTGATGAAAAAACCAAAGTCGAATAGAAAATTTGACACTCAGATACAATGGGAAGATAAACAGGGAAAAATAATCACAAGGAACTTATCAAAGTTGAACTATTTATGTGCCTACATGGAAAAACAATAATTGTAACTTGTGAAACTTTTCTCAGTATGAGAATAATTGAAGGGAATTGAAATATATATATATATATATGTATACATACATATATGTCTATATAGGAGGGTATATAGGCGTATGAATACATATGTGAATGTGGATATGTGTATGTGTGTGTACAGGTGTACATAGAGGGCACAGGAGAAATTTAATAGGAAGGGATGATACTTAAGAGGTAAAATTAAGAGGTGAGAAAGGAATATAATGAGAGGAGATGGGGAGAGATAGAATGGGGTAAACTGTCTCATATAGAAGAGGCAAGGGAAAATGGTTACAATGGAGGGGAAGCACAGGAAGGCAAAAGTGAATGAGTCAACCTTAATATCATTGAATTTGGCTCAAGGAGGGAATGACATACACACTAAATAGGGTATCTTATCCTACAGGAAAGTAGGGGGGAAGTGGATGAGAGGGGGGATGATGGAAAGGAGGGCAGGCTGGGGTGGGGAGGGAAGTTGGAAACACCCACTTTTGAAAAGGGATAGGATTAAAGTAGAGAATAGAACAAGTGGGAGGTGGGATAGGAGGTAGGGAAATATAGTCAGTCTTTTACAATATATCCACTATGGAAATGTTTTGCATAGCTACACATGTACAACCTATATTGAATTGCTTATCTTTCCAGTAAGTGTGGGTGACAAGGGAGGAAGGGAATGAATCAGGAATTCAGAGTTTTAAAATCAAAAGTTTTATATATATATATATACATATATATATATATATATAATATTATTAGTATTATTTTACATGTAACTGGGAAATAAGATATACAGGCACTGGGGCATAGAGATCCCCGTGCCCTACTGGAAAGTTGGAGGGGGTATGGAAGAAGATATGGGAGAGAGCAGATTGGAAGAGGGGATATCCAGTGGGATTGCTATTTTGAGGTAGTGGATAGGGGAAAAACGGAGAGAAAATTTGTAGCTCAAAATCTTGGGGAAATGAATGATGTAAACTAGAGCTTAATAAAGCATTTGATTAAAAAAAATAAGGGTTTGGGAATCATCACAGAATAGCCCAATAGGTTTTTCCATACTTCTACTCCTTTATGTTGGCTACACCTGTAGAAGGTCCAGAGATAGTCAGCAAAGCTTCCATGTAAGGATGAAATAAAACACATAGACTTTTAAGACTGGAAAGATGAAAACTAATTGAAGGATGGGGGAAGGGGTATTAAGGGGGATGCATATAACACATGTCTTTCAATGATGAATAGCTTGCAGAGTCTTATTTACCAAATCCTTAGTTACTTGAATTCAGGATTGTCTTAGAATCATGAAAGGGGTCTTTAAACATTGGATAATAAGCAGGTGAAACCTGCATCTGAATTTTGGAATGAAAAACTGTAGAAGTGCTTCAGAAGCAAGTGGCAGATATATGGCAGATCACCAAGGGGTTATTAAGCAAAAGTTGAAGCTATTCAGGGACATAATTCCAATAATAAAAGATTTCTCTTTCTCACACTCAAGGATGGTCTGTCGGGCTGCATGGATCATGGCTCTTATCACATTTGCTACATTCATGATATCCTGTGGGAGTATAGTCCTCAGGAGGACATGGAGTCTGAAGGCTTGAATTCAAAACCTACCTCTGTCCCTCCCTCCTGGGACTCATCTGCCTCATGTGGAAAGTGAAGAGGATGAAGTAGAAAAGTTAGGATGTTATAGATCTGAGTCTATGATTTTGGTACATAGATTTATGGATTTGTAAACTAGGTGAAAGTCCACATAGGTTGGAGGGTACAGCCAAATCCAAAAAGGCAAGTGTTGCTAGGGAGAGAAGTATGGATATGGTTCTCTTAAGGATGACCTTTGGCCTTTTACAGTGTGCCCCCAAGGTCAGAAATCTTAGTAGCGTCTCAGAAATACCAGAGCTGTGCAAATGGAGTAGGACAGCACCTATTGGTGTGATTTGAGGGGCATCAGGAAAACCTTTCAGTCCCAAATTTTCATCCTTACAACCCTGACCCTGAAGCTTGAAATTCCACTCTTAGCCCTTTCATTTTTCCAGTATAGGGGCATTAGTCCAAGTTAAAATATAGATATTCCTCAGGTAGAGATTTAAGCTATTATTAGCATTAAGGACTTGGTGTGAAGAGATTCATTAATAAATTTCCAGCTGACAGCTGAGAGCAGGTTTTGATGTGGTAGAAAAAAGAGTAGATGGGGAGAATCTACTTAGCCAGATGAAGCAGTCAGATGGTTTAGAAGGGAAGTTACCATAAGAGAAGAAAAAGGACCCAAAAGAGAAGGTAGGATAGGCATGGAAACAAGCAAGCTGCCTTACAGGTTGGTGGAGGAATCTGTTTCTGGCCAGCGGAGCTTATGCTTTTAGCAGAAATATATGCTTTATAATTCTTCCTTCATTTCTAAAGGGGAGTCATGTTCACCCAAAGAATGCTCATGTCCCATGTTTTTCTTTTTTCTTTTTTTGCTTTTTGGAGGGCAATTGGGGTTAAGTGACTTGCCCACAGTCACATAGCTAGTTTTTGTGTTAAGTATCTGAGGCCAGATTTGAACTCAGGTCCTCCTGACTCCAGAGCCAGTGCTCTATTCACTGCGCCACCTAGAAGCCCCATCATGTCTCATGTTTACCCATCAGGCTTTGGGGCATTACCTGTGTACATGGCTACCGAATGCCTGCTTTGTCATTTATGCACACAAACACCTTTAGAATATATGTTTATTGATATAAAAACTTTGAGCAACCTCTCCATGGGAGCCCCCCTGCCAGTTGGTATCAAGGTTATAGATTTTGATAGATGGTTAAAAAAAGGAGGGGGACCTTTCTGTATTGGAGGAAAATTGGAAGAATACACAAGGCACATGGTAGAGGGAGAAGAGTCCTATGAAACAAAGTCATAGGAAGAATCAGGGGTGTAAGAATACTGGAGTATTTGGGACCAGCCAAGCCCCAGCTAGATTCCTCCACCTCCACTTCCCCAACCTACTCATTTTTGCCTGAGACCCCTAGTATGAAGTGGTGACAGAAAGCTTAGGAGGTGTTGCCTTGAAATCTTCTGGGCTGAAGAGCTTCTATCTGATACGATAAGAAATAGGGAGAGTGACAGGATTAGAGTGCTGTCTGAGGAAGATGATTGTTACTGTAGAGACAAAAGAAGAAATTAGATCAAGGAAAGAGGGACAACAGCATCCAACTGTTATCAGCCTTCTGTCTGGCAACAGCGACTCAGTCATATATTCCTGAATTCTCCCTGGGTTAGTTGGGCTCCTCTCTCCTGGTTCACATTTGCACTAATTCCCTCAAACTCTTCCAGAGAGGGCTTTACTTCTCCCTGTCCAATTCCAGGAGATCAGGATCCTCACATTATCCTAAGTCAGTGGCCTCATTTTATTGCATCACTGTGATCTGAAACTTTGGGTACAAATTTGCACTTAGTCATTTTTGTCATTTCTTTTGACTCTTGCAGTGCTCTCAGCATTTTTAATGCTTTGTGTTTTTATATGCCACTGTCCCTTCTCAGTAACACCCTGTGTTCCCCCCTCTACTCTCATATATATAACAAATTAAAACAGGCACAGCTAATTGATACCCGCAACTTAAATCAGCAGCATATGCTCCATTTTGCACCTGTAGTCGATCAGAAACATTTATTAAGCACCTACTGTGTGCTACTGTGTACTGGAGGTACAAAGAAAGATTAAAAATGTTCCCAAAAGGAAAGACAGCATGCAGAGATCTTTATCTAAACATTCGTTTCTATGGAACACAGCTTAGATATTGTGTCTAATCCCCATGATGATGCCTCTTGGAATCATCAGCCATGCTGTTGGCATTGCACACACTGTGTTAGGCATTCCTAGGGTTTTGAGCTCTCTTTTTCAGAGGAGCTTGTCCATGAGTGAACCTTTAAATAATCACCTCCTGATTTGGGTTTTGCAAATGTAGTTTTCTTGAAGTTAAGCATGCCTGTACTGTAGGAACGGGTGGCTTGCAACACCTCCAAGTGGCCTTTTAATTTGTAGGAAGACATTTTGTCATTTTCTCTTTAACACATCAGCTTTAGGGTGGGGAAGGAGTTTTGACTCACATCATTCTTTCCTTTGCTCTAGTTATGTCTCATTGGAACAGCTCTGTCTTTCACTCAGCCATCAGCCACCCCCTCCTCTTTTTTTTGGCACACCTAAAGAAGGTCAATTTCACCTTCTACAAAATTCCAGGCTGGCATGTAGTGATGCATTATAGTGCCTGGATTGGGATCGATGCTTTCAAGACAGGCTGTGCCCAACATCAATTACCTTGGTTGAGAATCCTAAGAGAGAGTAAAAAACAGTGGCTACTGAGTTTATGGGGGTGGTGATCACTTTCCATGGGCACATTTTTCAGGTAGATTAAAGTATATAGGATGACCAAAGTCATTGCCCATAAATATCAGATGATGTTATCTCAATTTGGGATGGTTTTCAAGAAAAGCATTTCTTTTGCTTTCCTTTTTTCAAGGGGGTGGGGAGGGAGCAAGGAAGAGGGCAATATGGAGGGTGAGAAGGAGAAAAGAAATTTCATTTTGTGGGCTGCCCTTTTGAACTAGAGCTCATTTGGCACCTCGACATTTTAGCTGCTGGCATATTAATGTGTATTCAGGAAAAATTACTCTCACCCGAGAGCTGAGCTGAGCTGAGTAGAACAGACACCTCTGTGTGTGCATGTGTGTGCATGTATGTGTGCGTTTGTGTGCATGTGTGCATGCATATTATTTTATTCCACATACAGATCATTGGAGAGATCTGTGTAGGTTAGATATCCAACAAAGGTCAGAGAGTTGTTTCACTCTTGGTCGAGTGCAAGGCAGAACTGTTAGAAATACTACCCAAGAGGAAAGAAAAGCCAAAAAAAAAGTTTTGACTACCAAGGAATACTGACTTTTCATCCCAGGGGAGTAGAATAATCTGTCTTTATAGAAAGTCAGAAGAATCTCCACCTAGGGTAGCTCATTTTGGGATCCCGTGGCACTCCAGGCTAGGGTCCACACTTGGTTACCTAGTGGTCCTGATTTGCTTCAAGCTGCTAACACCTCCCCTATCTTTCCATAGTTTTCCAAACATAAGCTAAGTTACAGGAGATGACACAGGTTATTTGTTTTTAACTTTGATCCTGTTCCTTGCAAAGTACAGACTACCCTTTTTCAATACACCCTCCTAGAATCTTTGGATCAGAAGAAACCTTAGTGACCCTTGAGTTGAGACACCCACATTTGGACAAGGGTTCCATCTAAGATATGTCCAACAAGTGGCCACCTGGACTCTGCTTGAAGATGGCCAGTGGGAAGCAACCTGTTGTTTTTCATATCAGCCCATTTCATTTTCGCATTTTTACCCTTTAAATTGAAAGCTGCTTCTTTACAACTTCTCCCCATTGCTCTGAGTGCTGTCTTCTAAGACTGAGCAGAACTACATGACTGTTCTTCACATAATTGAAGTCAACTGTTATTTGCCCTGCCCCCATGTTAAGACTTCTCTAAGCTAAATAACTCCTTTTCTTTCAGCTAGTTCTCACCCACCTGAACACAAGGCCCTTCGTCCTTTTAGTTGCACTCCTCTGGAAGCTTTCCAGCTTCTGAAAATATGTTTCCCAGAACTGAACATAATGCTTTAGATGTGACCTGACCACGGTAGAGTACAATATGATGGTCATCTCTGTGGTGCGAGCTAAGATTGCATTAGCTTACCTGTCACACATTGACTAATGTTGAGTTTGCATCCCGTTAATAAGGTGACTAAGTATTGTAGCTGCTAGAATTCTGGGCCTGGAGTTGGGAAGACCTAAGTTCAAATCTAGTCTCAGATACTTAGCAACAATATGACCCTGGGGAAGTTACTTTACCTGTCTGCCTCAATTTTCTGAAATGTAAAATGGGAATAATAATAGCTCCTATATCCCAGGGTTTTCGTGAGGACAAAGTGGCATCATGCTGTGCAAGCTTTAAAGCATCACATAAGTGGTAGCTATTGTTGTTATTATACTTTATAGAACTTTTTCGGATAAATTACTGCTTAGCATATCTATGTCATTTTGTTCTGCTGAGCTTGCTTTTTTGAAACCAAGTATATTATCCCTATTCAATTTCATTATTCAGTTTAATCCAGTTTTCTGGTTCATCCAGTTTGGTTCATGTCCTGACTCTGGGATGTAGTGTGTTGTCTATACTTCCCAGCTTGGTATTGTCTGCAATTTGGATAAGGATGCAACCTTTGTTCTTCTTCAAGTCAGTGCTAAATGTATGAAGCAGCCCAGAGCCAAGTACAAATTCCTGGGGCTTTCCAGTGGACATCTCCTTTAAACTTGCCACCTGACCAGTAATGGCTCCTCTTCGCTACTGGCCATCCATCTCAGTGTAGCAGCATCTGACCTACATTTTCCAATCTTTTCCATTGCCATAAACATAAGACACTTTATCCAAATGCTTTACAAAAATCTAGGTCAACTACAGTTGTAGTATTTCCTTGATCTATTGATTTGGTTGCCCTGGCAATAAAAACGTCCTAATTGTTTCCCCTTCTCTAGCTTCTTCCTTTTCCAATCTAGCTGAAAAAAAATAGTCTTCAATATATATATAGTAGATCTGGCCATGCCACTCTCATGCTCCAAATTCTTCAGTGACTCCCAGTTGCTTCTAGGATAAAATCTAGACTTCTCAGCTTCACGTTTAAAGCTCTTCACTTTTGGCCTCCAGCCTCTCTTGGTAGCCGTATTTCACCTTGATGTACTCTCAGTTTTAGCCAAACCAACCCATGATTTGTTCTTCTTATTGTTCTATGTCCTGCCTCCAGATCTCCATACAAGCTACCCTCTCCCATCTCCGCCCCCCCCCCCCTCGCCCCCCAACTACCCTTCTGGACTCTCTTTTCATCTCCATCTCTTAGGTTTTTTTTTTTTTATATACCTTCAAGACTCACCTCAAGGGCTGAGGTGTCACCTTCATCTCCATCTCTTAGATTTTTTTTGTCACCTTCAAAACTCACGTCTGACCTGAAGCTTTCCCTCCCCTCTCCATTTGTTGATGCTTTTCCTCCCCAAATGGTCTTCTCTTTCTTTACTTCTCAATGTGTGCATTGGGACTCCCAAATGATTGTAAGTTCCCTGCCTAGCAAGGGGCCCTACAGAAAAGTCTGTGAAATTAATTGGAGTTATTCCAACTTAATTTAAATCTTTTTTTTAAGAATTTTATTTTTTCAAGAAAAATTTAGTTTCTTTTCTTCCAGCTGCTCTTCCCCATTGGAAAATAAAACCAAGCAAACAAAACCCTTGCTTTTTTTAGCACTGAAATGGATTCAGCACCAGGCTAACATTACTGTCTTGTCTGTGCTTCGGGCAGTTCATGGGGTAGCCATGAATACAAGACTTCTTCATTGATCTGTGTGTGGAGGTAACCAGGAGCCAGTTTAGACCTCTTAATGGAGAAGCTTCTGTGGTGGAGGGCTTTCTGTCTTCTTCTGTGCTTCCTTTGTAGCCCTCTTCCCACTTCACAGATATCAGTTCAGAAGGCTCCCCTTGCTTTTGTCTGGTTCTATATGCACTTTCCCCGAGGGCTTCTTAGAAGGCATTGCTCATCCTTGCTTTTTTCCTCCCACCCCCACATTCTCAGCTGCCTGGGCTTCCTTACTTGTTCCTTATTGCTGACCCACTGGTACTCTTGCGGTTCTAAATTGGCATCTTTGTTCCCTTTTCTCAGGAAGGTCATGTGACCTCCCATAAGTCTTTCAAAGTGACATATTCTGGTTCAAGCCACAGCCTCTCCCTCCATTATGTTCCCATCAGCACCAGGTCCCCTTCTCAACTGAACAAACATTTCTTTGCTTTCAAACTATACACCCTCTGGTGACTGTTTCTCACAATTCCTATTTGTAGCTCATTTGGTAGGATGGTAATAGCAATCCTACCATATAAATGATATACACTTTCTCTTGGCCCTTCAATTCAATTCCCACCCTTCTTTGAGTGTCAGGTCCTGGCTTCCATGCTGGTACCCTGCTACAAGTTTTGTGTGTGGCATGGATTTCCTGATAATAGGTTTCATAATATCACAGTACCAAAGAAACAGAAAACCCACCACTCATGTTATCTTCCCATACACCAAGTAATCAAGGCAGGTTTGATTTATTGTTGCAGATGCCCAAGGGCCATTGGTATGTGTCTTGAAAAGTCTGCTGACTAAAATCATTTTCAGCTTCCATATGTGGCTCTTACTGATACTGGTATACTCCCTTCAGTTTTAGATACCTGTTGAAGATTGAAAGGGATAGAACTTCCACAGCCTCCATCTGGAATTTCAGATAGCACTTTGGGCCTCTCCCTGATCATCATGCTCTTCCTTATGTCTGGGACTACTCAAATTAACTAAAAGAATATTCATCCAACAGCGAATGGGGAAGAAGCAACTGACCCCTTTAAGAAAAGAGTCAGCCTGATCAAACCCTCTCTCACTGGTGGCTGTCCTACTAACAGCCACCTCACAGCTCTCCTGTACCCATTTAAACCTATTTCCTTTTGCCCAATACTCTCTGCTTGTGGAGAGCTGCCCCATGCCCTCTTCATATAAGCTTCGATTTCTTGAAGCTTGGATACAGTATGGAATACACTGCCCTTGTGACCTTTGGCAATTATTTCACACCCCTGTGCTGTGCCTCAGTTTTCTCCTCTGAGGAGATTAGACTCTATGGCTAAAGTCATGTCTAGCTCCAGATCTATGATTAAAAAAATTCTTTCTGAGCAACCCCGACCCTTTTCCCTTTCCCAAAACGATCTGTTGTAATTTTTTTCATTCTTCTTCTCTTAACTAACTCCAGTTCCTTTATATATATTCTTAAAAGTCTGTTGACTGAAGTTGTATACTTCTGTCCTAATAATAGCCTTTCCTGATATGGAGGGAATGACCCTCTAGATACATGAAAATAATATACTTTCTATAAAGCCCCAACTAGCTTATAAGAATCTGTTTCCCTGCATACTACTCAGAGTATTTTAAGTCCTTTTTCATATTTTCACAATAAGTGTGATTTATTATACTTGCATAGTTGCCAAAATTATTCCAGTATCTTTTAAATCTATGTCAAAGTACCTTAAATGTTTCAGAGTAAAATAAATTATTTTATTGCATTACTATAAAATCATTTGTAAATACTTGTAAGATTAGGAATAATAATTCACGTTCATTTTTGAGAGCATAGTTTACCTCTTGTTAATATGCATTTAAAAAAAAAGCCTCAGAGGAAAAAGGTAGGTTCATCCTGTCATAGGCCCATCTCAGGGATGCTCAAGTGGATTCATCAAACATTTACTAAATGCCTGTGCTGTATACAGGCTACTGTGCTTTTTATACTGTGGACCCACCCATTGACGAGGAGTTAGCCCCTCCAGATTGGGAGATTCTATGACTCTAGGGCTCAGAGAAAGGGCATTATTAGATGTTAAGTGGATATATGGAGACTTTTGATAAGCCAGTTCCCAATGGTAGGTTGTCTCTCCCCCTCCAGACATTTTTCAATTGAGCTTTGTTATTTTTGATGTGGATAGTTGGCCAAGTAGACCTATTCTTTGTTTCTGTTCCCTAGGTGGTAGAGGTAGATGTATAGTCACAAGTGATTTCCTATACAGGCCAACCTTTCTGCTTTAATGTCAGTTGACTTCAGAAAGACTAGTGATTGTTTTATAATGGCAAGGGCATCCTGGGTGGGGAAAAGCCTGTCATGTCAGCTCTGTGACTATACCATGAGTGGCAGGGCATTACTTCTCTTTTGTTGATGGCATTGGTTTAATGTGATAGTTATTTCACAATTATTTATTCTAATGAATGGAGAGAGGGCAGCCCCAGACATTTCTATTTAGCTTTGAATGCAAACTGAGAGAGAGACATTTTTTTCCCAAGTGCAGCCTTGGTTTATGGCATTCATACCCTATTGTTGCTTACTCAGGAACATACTGGATGGCTGTGGGGAGGAGGAGAAAAGGGAAGGAAGAGGCCTTCAATCCAAAAAACTGCATGTATTCTTTTTTATTCAGAGAACATTGGCTATACCAGGATGTGGTCTCAAGGCCATATGTGGCCCTCTGGGTCCTCCTGTTTGTTCTGTGAAGTTTGGATTTAGTCAAAGGGCTACACTTGAGGACCTAGAGGGCCACATGTGACCTTAAGGCTGCAGGTTCCCCACCCCTGGGCTATACTATTTATTTATATTTTAAAATTAAACTATATAGGGCTGTGACTATTGTTAAAGATACAACTATTTAATTCTTTTCAATTCAGTAAATATAAATTAAGCACTTTATAAGTGCAGAATATTGTTCTATGTATTGAGAAAGATGCAAATATCACTTAAGATAGGGTACCTATTCTGAGGGGATCTGTAATCTAGTAGGGCGGATGTGACTTATGCATAAATCACACAAGACAGAACAAAATGAAAGTATTGGGAAAGTACTAAAGGCTTTGTATTTGTGGGAGTGGTTATAGTCCCAGCTCAAAGTATCTTGCACTGTTTCCAGGAAGATGCTGGGGAAGCATTTTTTCTCCGTTTCATTACTTATAATTAAGCTGTACTCTATAAGCTGCCCAGGTGTTCAAGCAGAGCCCACCTGCCCACTCACTGAGAATTCATACAACTGGTCAAGTGTTTGACTGTGTGACCTTTAACATTCTCTTAGTGTGACAGAAGTAGCCATGTTTTTATCCAGCAATGTGGTTCTTCAAGAGTGAAGCAAGAATTGTGTGGGTATGTGTATGTGTGTGTGTATTCTTCAGAAGACTAGCTGCTGTTATTCCCTTTGATATATTTAATAAGAATAGTATCTAAAATGTCATTCAACTGCTATAAATAAACAACTTCCAAAGGTTGTGAAGGAAAATGGCATTAAGGAGGTATTGGGCATACATATGTTTTCACATGGAGAAGTTCATTAGGGAGAGAGAGCTTGCCTAAAGTTGGGCTGAAAATATTTTTCTGTAGC
Source organism: Petaurus breviceps papuanus (assembly GCF_028583685.1). Classification (NCBI taxonomy): domain Eukaryota; kingdom Metazoa; phylum Chordata; class Mammalia; order Diprotodontia; family Petauridae; genus Petaurus; species Petaurus breviceps. The sequence goes on along the minus strand of NW_027187369.1, from coordinate 4,094,933 downwards.
AGAAGAGCCATAGACTCTGGGGCCAGTGTCCTCCCCCCACAAATAGAAGAAGCAATTCCTTTTGGTTCTGATAAATCTGCCAAGGCCTGCAAGGACCTGTCACTATCCTTTCTCTGGTCTTTGAAAGGAGCAGATAGAATTCCTATTAACAAGTGAAAAAATTCCAGTTCAGTTTGAATGTAGGGTCTAGAGAATATTTCGAGATTTGTTGTTTAACTAGAATTTCTCTTGCTGTCTTGGTGGAAAAGTCCACTGTCACAAGAATAGCTTACCTGAATATAGGACATGAAAAGTTGTCACCACAGGTTAATTTCCCCATTGGGAAAATGAGCAAAGTGAGCCTCAGATGGTGAGTGGCTTTGCCCAGCTTAGGCCATCCAGCTAAGCAAGAGTCAACTCTTTTTCATTTTGAACCCAGTGCCATACACTCTGCATGTTACACTGGGGTAAAGGGCAGCTCAGTAGCACTGCAGTAGATAGAGCCCCAGGCCTAAAGTCAGGGAGATCTGAGTTCAAATCCAGCCCCAGACACTTCCTAGCTGTGTGACCCTGGGCAAATTACTTAACTCTGCTTGCCTCAGTTTCCTCATCTGTAAAATGAGATGGAGAAGGAAATGGCAAACCACTCCAGTTTCTTTGCCAAGAAAACCCCATGTGGGGTCACAGAGAGTTGGACATGACTGAAACAATAACCACATGACAACAATAAGCACACTGGGGTCAGAGTGAGTACTTTCAAGTTGGTGCCCTGCACATGACAAAATTACTAAGCCACTGGCAGATAAGAGTTTAGTATAAAGCAATGCATACTGTTCTTGAGAAGATGGAGTGGTATCAATTAGCCAATAATAATGCAATTAGAATCGGTTGGATAATGAGACTCAAAGACGTCATTATCACAACAGCTCTCCTGTCCTAGGGATCTGGTCAAATGCTGTTTAATATTTTTGATCAATGATTTCAATCAAGCCATCAATAGTATGCTCACTGAATTTGCAGATGATGCAGAGCTGGGAAGGATAGCTAACACAATGCAGGGTCTTGACAAGCTGCAATGTGGGTTACAATCTACTAGAATGCAATTTTACAGGGATAAACATCAATTCTTATACTTGGGTACAAATAATCCATATCACAAGTATAAGATGGGGGGTTATATGTTTAGGTGGTAGTTTTTCTGACCAGAAAGATCTGGGAATTTTAATTAACCCCAATCTCAATATGAGTAAGTCAACAGTAAGATGTGGCTACCCTCCAAAAACCCCCAAAAATCTAATGCTGTCATGGGCCACATTTAAAGAGATATGGTTTCCAGGAATAGGAAGCCAATCATCCCACTACACTCTGTTTTCATTAGATATTATATGGAATATTATGTTTGATTTTAGCCATCAAATTCATGAAGGGACACTAATAAGCTAGAAAATGTCCAAGGGAGGGCAGCCAGGATGATGAAAGCTCTTATGTTCATGCCTTAGGAGAGAAGTAGTTGAAAGTTATATTGATTGGTTATGTTTAGCATGGACAAGAAAAGACTCAGGATGAATGGGATAGCTATCTTCTGGTATGAAGAGCTGCCACATGGAAAGGGGATTGGGTTTTTTCTGTTATGCTCACAGAGAAGAATCAAGAATTTTGGGTGGGAATTTTAGAGGAGAATTCGGATTTTATGTAAAAGAAAATACACAGTCTTTTCAAACAAAGAGAGGTATCCAAAAGTGAAATGGCCTCCTTGAGTAGTGATTGATTTCCCCTTCCTTGGAGGTCTTTAAGCAGAGGTTGGACCATGGGTGAGGAGCCTATGGCCTTGAGGCCACATGTGGCCCTCTAAGACCTCAAGTGCAACCTTTGCCTGAATCCAGACTTCATAGAACAAATCCACTTAATAAAGGGATTTGTTCTGTAAAACTTGGACTCAGTCAAAAGGCTGCATCCAAGGACCTGGAAAGCCTCGAGGCTGCAAGTTCCCCACCCCTGGGCTAGACTATCACTTGCTGGAAGTATTGCTCTAGAGATTCCTTTTGTGCAGGGGTTGGATGGGCACAGGAGGTCTTTCAAACTCTCAAATCCCATTATTCTGTGAAATTTTTGCTTTGCTATCTCTCTGAAGATAGAAGGAAAAATCCAATAAATATTTATTAGGCACCTACTGTAATCTAGGTCAAATGTTGGATGTTGGGGATACAGATAAGAAAAAAAAATGTCACTATTGGTTGTAAAAAGCTACCAAACAGAAAAGCTGGCAAGGACAGTGAGGGAACTACTTGTGTGGACCTGATTCTGATGAACAAGGAAGAGCTGGCTAGGGATGGAAAATTGACAGGAACCTTGGGAAAAAGTGATCATGTCATCACAGAGCTCTCAGTAGCCGTGGGAAGGAACAATTTCCAAGGAAAGATAGGCATTCCAATATTATAGATTCTAAAGGACTGAGTCCCAGGTGGGAGAACCAAAACTGGTGATCCAAACAAATGTAAACTAAAATACGACCCTGTTAGGTGCACAGAAAACTCTGAGGAGCTCAGATGTAAATGGTGGAAGGTAGAGCACATAAACAAGGATGCATTATAAAGAATGACATGGACCTGGAAGGATGCTGTCTGGTTCGATATTTTTGTCAACGAATTAGATGAAGACATAAGAGGAACACTTATCAAATTTACACACGGCGCAAAGCTGGGATGGATAGCTAATACGTTATGACAGCAAGCTGTAACTGTCATAGGTAGTGGTGAAGTGGTAGGCAGATCAAGAGGACATTCATGTGCCTAAGGGCAGTCCTGAAGTATCATCAGAAGGAAGCTGCCCTTTCATTACCCAGCAGTGATAGAGGGATTTTCCGGTTAACACCAATCCCAGGAGTGGGGAACCTGTGGCCTCAAGGCAACACGTGGCCCTCTAGGTCCTCAAGTGCCATCCTTCATGGGAGGTTTTAGTCTAAGGCTGTTGTGTTTGGTTGTGAGTGCCACATTTCAGAAGCATCACAGGAGAACTGTGAGGATGGTAGCTAGAGTGAAAACTATGCCATTTGAGAACAAAGTGGGGGGAAAAACCTGGAGATGTTTAGCTTTGAGAAAACAAGATGTGTGGAGGAAATGGGAGGGAGCAACCTAATGGTTCTCTAGTAGGATTTGCATCATTGCCAGGTGAATAAGGAGGGGTTGGTCTTTCTCAGCTTGGCCCCAGAGGGCAGAATGAGGAGCAGTGGTTTGATATTCAAAGGAAGCAGATTTTAATCTTCTGTTTGGAAAGACTTTCTGATGATGAATGAGTAGAAAGGATGAACAAATGACCTAAAAAACTAGGGAGCTCACAGGCAATGGGAGTGTTCCTGGGAGATAATGTCTCAGGGCCCTCTTGATGTTAACCATTCTGTGATGTTCTTTGCATTAGTCTGTCTAGATCTGGTCTGGATCTCAGTAGCCCTGCCTTTCTCAGTGCTTGAGCCTCATGAATGACACGAGGCTTTTGCCAATTTTTTGGAGTAGCACCTCTGCCTATCCTGATTCATGGAGTGGTTTAGAATTTCACATTTTTCTTTTGAATGTAGGAGAGTCCAGCACTGATGGAGGACTCTAGAGGCCCAAAGCTCCAGTGGAATGAATACTTTCAGCAGAGCTTGTATTTCTCATTTCAGTGCTGTTGAAACAATTACAAATAGTAATGAAGGCTAATCTATCTCCAAAACATTTTTAATAAGTCAGGAGTGAAACAAAAACAATTTGAACCCACCAAGTCTAACTACCCCCCACCCCCACATTTGTAGCAATAGCCTCGTCCTATTACCCACATAACTGATTCAGATATAATTGTTACTACCATTTATTTTCCAACACAGGAGATTATGAAAAAATACTTGAAAGATTTAATTAAAATCTGTTCTTTCACATTTAATACCTCCTAATGCGTTTAATTAATCTGAATATCCTTAATTACTTCTGTAATTTTTGCCATGTGTAAATAGCTAATTAAAGTATTAGACTACCCTCAAATGTAGCCTAGAATTAAATATATAAATGTTCTCAGGCTGATTAAAGGATTACACCAGAAAGAGTGGTACAACTTGTGATGATAAGGTATACTGTATTCTCTTACTCTTTGGTTTTGAGATTCAGAAACCTTTCGATACCATTTCCTGGCAAATTGATGCTCCCAATCTGTGGTTCTTGTGAAGATATATGACCCAGAGATTTTCTTTAAAACCATAATAGCCTTTCATTGCTGACCCTTGATTTCTGTTCTTCTAGCCCTGCATGTAATTCCCAGAAATACAAGGGAGGCCTGCCCATACATATTGAGGAAACAAAAAAGTGTCTACAGATCACAGCTTAAGGCCTGGGAGAGCCTTTAAAGGTCCTGAAGCCCAGCCCCTCATTTTACAGTTGAAGAAATGGTGATACAGAGATAAAGTGTCTTGTCATAGGTCATGTGGTCAACCTGGGCTAAGCCTAAGAAGGTTGATAGTGAAGCTGTCAGACATTTTTGCCTTGCATTTCATGGAGGGAGAGCTACCTGTCCTATCCTTTTGGCACTGTGCTCTGTCGAAGGGAATTTGCTAGAAAGACAGAGTTTTATCTCTCTGCTTTACGTTCATGAATGATTTCAGTCTCCTAATGAATTCAGTTAATTTTCTAACTTGCCTCTAGCCTGATATTAGGTATTATACCCAGCACAATAGAACACAGAACCCGAAGACTATAGGGCTTATTCATTTAATTAGAGCTTTTTTCATCTTTAAATCACTTTGCAAACATTAATTCAACCCTACAATGCCCTTAATATGTATTATTAACCTCAGTTTAGAGATGGGAACATTGGTGCTGCATTTCTGAGAATTGCTGATAGAAACAGAGCTGATTTTTTAATGATTGCAAAGGCGGCCGTCGGTGTGGTGATGGACCTTTCTCCCCAGATGTTCACGTTGCCTGCCTCACTTCCTACTTCCCTGGAAGAATCCTAGCTGTGCAGAGCTCTTCAATGGCCTGTAGCAAGGGAATCATGAATATATTCAGTGAAGCTCCAGGACGGCCATGTTGCCAATGTCCCAGCTGGTCAACTCCTTGGGACTAGTATGTACACAAGCAGGATCTGCTTAATTCTTTCAGTCATTTTCTGTTTTGTATAGATCTTTTAGGTCCTGTGGGAAAGATGAAGAAATTGAGGAAAAGTAAGAAACTTTCTAGTGGCAGCTGGCAGTAATAAAGTACTAGGCTTGGAGTCAGGAAGGCCTGAGTTCAAATCCTGCCTCAGATACTTACTAGCTATGTGATCCTCGGTAAGTCCACTTAACTTTTTTTGCCTCAGTTTCCTTATCTGTAAAATTGGGATAAATAATAGCACCTTTCCTCCTAGTGTTGTGGGGAGACCAGTGGTAAAGTGATTTGCAAACCTTTAAAGCACTACTTCAGTGCTAGCTATTAAGATACTTCACCATTAGTCCCTGTTAGCCTTTGTATGGTCTCTGTGTATCTTTGGGCTTGTCTTCTGGTAGCACACAGCTGCTAAAAGATGAAACCAGACAGGGCCAGCCTTCAGTGAAATTAGAGAGTAGGTAAAATAGGGTATTATAATTCCTTCAACTACTATACCACTGAAATGTATTGACCTTGAACTCTTCCCTTCAGGGCAAGGGAATGTGACTTCCTAGGTGGCAGATTAGCTAATCTGATAAACTAATTTGTACTAAGGGGAGAGAGCTTATTAGAGATGCTCAGATTTTTTTCCTTCCTTTGCTAGATAGACTATACATTTAAATAAGGACCTCTTAGAGATAATGTTTCTATTAGGAAAAAAAAATCAAAGGATAATGAAATCAGAACAGGTAAGACCCAGGCCTTGTAAACGATTTGAGAAAGACAGTAGAGGAATTTATGAACTAGCAAGACCCACAGAACAGCCTTCCAACCATATCATATAGGCCTACAGGGGTGGGGATCCTTTGGCCTTGACACCACATGTGGCCCTCTAGGTCCTCAAGTGCAGCCCTTGGACTGAATCCAAACTCCATGGAACAAATCACCTTAATAAAAGGATTTGTACTGTCAAACTTGGACTCAGTCCAAAGGCTGCACCTGAGGACCTAGAAGGCCATGTGTAGCCTGGAAGCAGCAGGCTCCATATCCCTGAATAGGGCATTACCTAATCTGTTCATAGAACCAGTCCTGAATCCCATGGGAGGCACCTTTGGAGAAATAAGGGATGTTATCTCCTAGAGAAGTGAAGACTTAATGGACGTGAGCTAGCTATTTCAAATATATGAAAGGCAGCACCCTTGTAGAAGAGGAATTAGACCTAAAATTGGCAGGAGGTAGACTTTGACTCATTGTAAGGGCGGGGGAATAATTTCTGAAGTGAAAGATCTTGACAAAGTTTTTTTAAGCTGTATTGGGGAAAACAAGACCAAGGGAAGGATCATTGCTACCATGATAACAAACAAAAGAGGGAAGGCAGAGACAGAAGAAATGGTTCAAGTATAGTTTCTCCTCAGTTTGTATTACTAACAAAGTAATCCAGTGTTCTTCCTAGACAACATCATGAATTCCCAATTCAAATAGATCTTACTTCTCTTCCTACTTTGGCACGAGTGGGGCTTAGTTTATCTTAAGTTGCTCAGAGCTTTTATCTTGGCATGCTTCAGAACTATAAATTTTGTCTCCCCTGCAACACCTCCAGATGAGCAAAGAAACTTTGAATGATTACTTCTTAGTTTACAGTACATAGACTTGTAAAGAAGGAAGCCAATTCCCTAGGCCATGGCAACTTTTAATGTACTGGTTTATGATATCATAAAAATAGCAATGGACTCAGAGCCGTCAGAGGCCGTGGCACCCTGGGCAAGGCACTCCCTTTCCTTGGCCCTCATTTCTCACATTATTCTAAGAAGTTAGAATATATGAACCTAAAGTCCCTTCCAGCTCTATGTCCTACCATTTTAATTTATTTTTAATGTTCTTTTTTCAAGGTGGTATGTGTATACATGATTATTTAGCTATATTTTTAGTCTTGCTAGTGAGTAAAGTTCTAGTTGGTTTATGATAGCTTCATGTCTTCAAGAAGTCTGATCATTTCTCATCATATTTTAATTTTGATGTTGTTTGTGGTTGTTATGTGACCCTAGATATTATTAGAGCTTGACTGTCTAAGGTATGGAGGAGTTTTGTAAGCACATTCTACCCAAGATTCTTTTCACCAAATAATCCAAATCACAGACTCTTGGAGTTTGGAAGAAGGTCAGAGACCGGTCGTCTAGCACAACTCCTACCTGAATAAAAATATGCCCCCATCCCCACCACAGCACCTCACCTATTCTCTGCGATCTTTCCAAGATCACGGACAGTGGCTAAGCAGTGTTATTTTCCAGTTCCTCGGGATACAGACAATTCATGTGGATCTGGTGACTGGAATTTCTTGAGGGCAGATAAATGCTATTTTACTTATCTTGGATTTCAACTCCCTATGAGACATTTTAGCAGTCAGTTCCTCTTGGTTGATGAGAATCAAGGCCTAGATAAACAGTTCCACAAACTGATATAACACTCATAAAAGTACAATATAAAGCCTGGAGGGGGAAATGTGTTATTTGAAAAATAGGAAGAGAAAGAACTCATCTCAGGAATACAACTCCTTTGTTGTGAGAAAGTCAGCTAAAAATTATCTCAATAGATCCTTGACAAGGCCATGGTTAAGTAACCTTGATATGTAGAGAGTCCTGATAAAGAAAACTCAGGAATCTTCTCTAGTCTTTTTTCATTGTTGGAGTGGGAGAAGAATCCAATGGTGTTTATTTTTTTTTCCTGAGTAGCTAATTAGAGCCTTTGGAAGAATGATTAAATATGTATCAGAGTACTGCAAGCACAAATACATATGGAAGAAAAAGTAGAAGTCCGAAAACTATTATTGAAAACCAGTGACTTTTTCATTCTCTTCTTCAAATATTAGAAACAAATTGTACATCCCTGCAATGACCATGAAACATAAAATTCTATATGTTTATGCCTTTCTTCTAAAAATATTATATGACTGCAAGTCATAGAAAAATAAAATATACTGGCAAATCTTTGTGATTTTTTTTAATCTTGAAACTGTGGAATTCTGTGGATCGATGACTGCAACCAAAGATTTACAGTCTCTCTCACTGAAAGCTCAAAATCGAACAGTGGTATGGTATTGTAAAGTCGACAAGGCTATAAGGAGGTATGTGAAAGATTGCAGTCCTGGAAACCTACCAGAAACCTTACATAAACAAAGGCCCTTGGCTACTTAGGTTACAATTAAAAGGTCACACAAGCAATCGATAGCAGTCGGCCACTAAATCTGGATCAGTTCAGCCTCTGCTCCTGGCCTATGCCATACTTTCCATTACTGACTGGATGTCAGCAACCTAGAATACTGCCTAGTCATGTGGCCCATTTACTCCACAGCTTCCTGGTCCCCTTCCACCACCACCAGTTCTACAGTCCCTGTTTCACTTGCCTCCATTCCTATGCACTCTCCCCCTTAACATTGTGATTTTATCCAATACCATGCTTTGATTGAACCAAGTAATCATAGAAAGTCAGAATTTTTGTCTATAACGTGAAATATAATGTCAAACCATATTACATAACACAATATAACGTAATAGAATACAATGAAACATAATTTCCTCTGTAGCATGTCTGATGAGAGATAATCCAACATTTGATAGAAGACCTCTGGTAAGGGGCCGCCTCCTGCTTCCCGAGGCATCCTGTTTCACCTGGGATAGCCTTACTAGTTAGAAATCTTAAAGCCAAATCAAAATATTTGCAACGTCTGCCCATTGTTCCTAGTACTTACTTCCAGGGTCAAGTAATTCTAACCTCTTGCAGCTAATAAGACTGCTGGTACTTGAACAGAGGGGTCATGCTCACGTTCCTTCCACCAGTCATCATGTGACATGGATTCAAGACCCTTCACCATTGTACTCCGTATGCTTTTCGGTTTATCTGACTCCATGCTGAAAGCTAATGCCCAGAACTGAACATAATAATCCACGTAGTTTGTGACCAGGGCAGAATATAATCCAGCTCTTACTTTCTTAGCCTTAGACATTACGCCCTTAAATGCAGAATACGATAACATAACTTTCTGCCTATCAGATATCCAACCATGAGTTTCCCCATATTATAGCCTTGTGAAATCGTGTTTTGAACCCATGAGTAAGATTTTTCAATCAAATCTCATCTTATTAGGTTCTCCTCAATTTTCTAGTCTACTGAGATTTTTTTTTTTGGTGTCATGAGGCACACCATATCTCAGTGATGCCCAGGAAATCAAGTTGGCATTCTTACTTGAGAATCTCTGTTTCATCTTGGTGGTTAACCATACTTTGGGTATTATTACATTTGATACCCTAGAGCCTTCCTTTGGATTGTCTCCCATGAGTTAATGGGCTCTTCTGCTTCTTTTATTTTGCAGCAGCTGTTCTAACACTCATGTATTGTCTTTATCTTCGTAAATATGTTTGGATATCCCCCCCCAACCACCTTCATTTTTATTTCAAATGTTTTTGATCATATTTGTAAGGCTTGAGGGCAATATGTGTTTTACCACTCTTGTTAGTTGCCTTTCATCCATGGCTAAGACCTAACCTATTCTAAGCTGTGCTCCAGAAATCTAAATGTTGTTCTCAGGAAGCATCTTTTAAACCAGCCCTTTGCTTTCCAACTCTTCATTTTTTCCCTAAAGTCCTTGCTTTCAATCAGGGATAATGATTTCTTAAAAATTTACCATCAGTGCCCCCAAGATATTCAGTTTCATTCCTAGAATTTCTCAATTTCCAGCAAAGTTTTGTAGAATACTTTTGGCAATATCTTTGATTTGGTAAATCTCAGAAGCTTCTTTGTCATGTCCTGGTTATGTGCCCTGAGAAGATAGCAGACCTCCCTATTGTTTGTGTCACTTCAACAAAGAGTTGCTTCAGAACTCCTATTAAGGAATCACTAACCAACCATCCATCATGAATCTCTTCTTTTGACCCATATTGTATAATCTGTCACTTGGCAGCACCTGTGTACCCACAGCATCTTTTCAAAGAGCACAAAAAACTACTTCCTCTAGTCTTATACCAATTACTAAGCAAGAAGTATCAGTGGTCTTACTTCCCACCCATCCATGTCCATTCTTTAACCTTCAACCTCCTAACACAGATCAGGAGTCTCATATGCTACTTTTGATCCTCCTCCTTCTGTTGGAGTGCTAGGCTTGGAGTAAGGAAGACCTGAGTTCACATCCAACATTAGATTACTAGCTTTGTGACCCTGGGAAAGTCACTTAACAGCTGTCTGCCTCAGTTTCTCCAACTCTGAAATGGAGATAATAATAGCACTTAGCTCTCAGGGTTTTGTGAGGATCAAATGAGATAACTGGCACATAGTAGATGTTTGATAAATATTCTCCTCCACCTCCTCCCTTTTATTTCTCACCCCCCCCCAGAAGCTTTCAGTCTCCCTAATAACTTGGAGAGTGGTGAAACATTTTTTAAGCACTCTAACCTTTTCTTCTGGGCTGGAGGCCTATCTTCACTCTGCACTTAGAGAAGCTATTTGAATGTGGCATATATACAAATATTACACAGTATATGCCTCTGTGCCAAATTCCTGGAATCAAGGCCCTTAGACAGCGGTCCTATAGAATTCCCGTTGGTCGTTCTCTTGGTCAACTCCTGTGGTAATCTGCTTTGGCGAATTGCCAAAGGGACTCATAAGCAAATCCTTGTTTCTGTGTAGCAGTCTTCTGGGTTTTCTCACACGATGAGGCAAGTTTGTTCAGTTGCTTTTGGTTAGCAATCAGGTACTTCCTTCTAAAGTTCCTTTGGACATAATAAGTACTTCCATTTTATTCTCTCCAGATAACGGCGGACTCCCAAAGCAGTAACCTTGTTAGGCAATGGCTGATTGGCAGCAATGATGAATGCTAGCAGTTGGCATCCGGGAACTCATAATGTACTGTCTACATACATACACGCACTCTGTCTCTCTCTCTCCACAATAGGCTATTTTCTTGCTTGTTGTCATAATTGTGAGTACTCCAGTTGTCTATGTTGGAACAAATGTGTTCTCTCAGCTGATTTTCCATTCTTGGCATAGGCCCAATATCTCCTCCCTATCACAGTAGTTGTGTTGTGTCCCACCTCCAGCTGGCAGGAGTAGTGCCCACAGTGCCTTTGTCAAACTGCTGTTACAAGCTGTGGCACTAATTGCCTGGCAGAGGGTGCCACAGAGGAGAAGTGCCAGCACCTTCCCCCTGGAGACTCAGTTCCTATCTCTGGAATATGCAGTCTGAGACTGGTCTAGGGAGTGAAATCTCAAGCCCATGTCTGAGTCTGGAACTCATTTATTGCTGTTTTATCATTGATACAACCAGATAGATCTGTGATGGAAAGGATTAAATGTTTCTTATTTTTTAAAGAAAATTTGAACTTAGAATTTAAAAAATTTTAAATCTGTATGAATTTTTTGGCTTGTATGAGCCTCAAACTTTTACTTAGTTTCATTTTTTAACCCTGTCCCAGAGGATCTTTCATCTCCTTCAGTTAGTTAAAAAGAAGTTAGCTAAAATTAACTAAATGTAAATTATTGTGAATAAGTAGTACCTATCATTGAGTAGTCACTTGACTCAAGTATGGTGGAAATGCCACCAAGAAAACAGGCCCTAAAAAGGCTAGAGAATTTCAATGTTCTTCATGGCCATTGACTGAATCCCTATTTCTAGCCAGCCAATTCAACTGACCATTAGTCATGCCATTGAAGTCAAGGGGTTAGCTAAGACTGTGTGGATGTATTTCTAGAAATCCATTCTTACTCTTAGGAGAGCAACTTGATGCACATATGGTGGCATGGTCCCAAAGGACATTAACTGATTTTGATCTTTTTAAAATCTCAGGTGTATGATTTGATTTACATAGTACTAAATGTTTTTATTTTGGCCCTGAAACAAATGCATTAAAATAGAATGTATATTTTACATCAAAATTCTTTGTTGTGGGGGCTGCCAGGTGGCACAGTGAGTAAGAGTACCGGCTCCAGTGTTGGGATGACCTGGGGATCGAATCCGGGCTCAGACACTTAGCACCCACCCAGAAACACCTGGCCCTGTAACCTTGAGCAAGTTACTTAACCCCAATTGCTTAGGGGCAGTCAGGTGGCTCAGCAAATAAGAGCACTGGCCCCAGAGTCAGGATGACCTGGGATCAAATCCAGGCTCAGATACTTAGCACTACACCCAGAAATAACTGGCCATGTAACCTTGAGCAAGTTACTTAACACCAATTGCTTAGAAAAAAAAAATAAAAGAAAAAAATTCTTTGTTGTGAAAAGTGATCAATACATTTTCTTGAAATAAAATCAGAGAATGTCAGAGTTGGGGGGAGGCCTTCATATGCAACCTCTTCCTCAACTGGAAACCTGTTTATAGCAGAGGTATCAATCATATCTGTCAGCCATGTGCTGATTGAAGGAGATTGAAATGTAATTGGGAAATATTGGACAAAATTAAACATCGTTCAAATTACATTTTTAAACTAAGACAGTATGTAGCCCATATGGATCCTTACGTGTGGATTAGTGGCCCCCACTTCTATTTGAGTTTGCTATCACTGCTCTACAGTGTAACCAACAGGTTACCACAGGAAATTCACTTTGGGCTTGAAGGCAGGCCCTTCAGGGAGGGGCAGCCCATTGCCAGCTGAGGAAAGACCATTCAGCTTTGAGGGGCAGCTCTACTAATTAGAAAACCTTATTTAAATCAAGCTTATACCTTTTTTTTAAGCCCGCACTCACTCCTCCTCATTCTGTCACCTGGGGCCAAGAACCTATCTAATACCTCTTCCATAAAAAGCTATCATGCCTCCCTCCACTCCCTGCCTAAATCTTCTCTTCTCCAGGCTTAACATCCATTATTCCAGATTAGCCAATGCTTACATGGGATTTAAGGCCCTTCACAGACTTTTGGCAAGAAAAAAACTGGTACTTTTGTGCCCTTTTTTGGTGGTGCTGCCTCCAAGGTGTTTTTGACCTAATTTCAAGTGAATGTTTGGTCCTTGGAGGTGGAGAGAATTATGAAATTGAAATGGTTATTACATTTAATTTTTGAAAGTTTCTCCCAAAGGATCCTCAAAATCTTCCTGAATAAGTCTTTCTTGGCATTTTGACTTAATTCACTAAAATGATAATATCTACCTAAAGTAAAGGCAACTGGAATTGGTGTCATTTGGGCTGAGATGTGTGGCCTGTTTGGATTTTGGGAGTTTTATTCTGGATGGATTTATTTCCCATAGATGATGTCCCCCTCTAGGATCTCAGAGCATTTTTCCCTCAGTATATTTGCATACATAAAGTTCATTTAAAGGAGTCAACAGATAGTCCCATTCCACTCTCAAAGCAGCAGTTAGAATTCTCCTCACTTTGAGAACAAATGTTAGCTCCAAGTGTGGCTGTAAGATTGTTTTGCTGCTTCTTTTAAGTGATTTTTTTTTCTTTCCAAGCCATTGGAGTCATGAGCAGGGAAATACATATGCAGAATCTTTTTGTTTGTCTGTGTGTGTGTGTGTGTGTGTGTTATTCAATGTTACTGTTTTCTCCGTACTAAATTTTGTGAGTCTAAAATGGCATGTAAAAGTAGGATTTCAAGGACCAGGAATATTTAGCTTCATATATTTCACATTTGATTTTTGTCAGAATTCATCAAAGTATGTTCAGATTGTACCAATTACCAACTGGCAAGAAAATCATATGGATAAAATATTCATGAGTGGTAGTAAGGTGCTGATTTTGCTTAGACTCAGCCTGTGTGGTTTGCCTACATGTTTGGTGACATGGGCTCCTTTTACACCCTCCAGTGGGGGTTATTTTAAGTAATCCAGCCCATCTGTCTGGCCTCAGGGTCATGTGATCAAAACTTTGGCAACTCTGCCTCCTGCATCCCTCACTTCCAGTAATAGCAGAGACAGCTTTCTGTAGCCTCCTGTCTACAGCTTGGCCTCCTCGCATGGTACTTGTGAGAAAACTACTTTGTAAAATGAAAAATGTGAAAGGAAAATTGGTCTTATCATAGTCTTATCGTAGGTAAACTTTTGTCTTTCTCAGCTGTTGGTAAAATATTAAATTCACGAAGCAGCCAAAGGGGAGGATAGTTGACTGGTTGGTGGTTGTGTTGATTTGTTCTATTAGCCACTTAGAGTTTATGAGGTACATGATATGACAGCTTCTTCCAGAGAAAGGGCCTTCACTTGATTTTAATTTGGGGTGCCATTGGGAACACAGGGAACATGTGCTCAGCTGGCACTAATGTTAGAACATTATGAACATCTGTTGAGCATGATCTGGGAGGATTCTGATGAGCTGCCAACAGTTGAAGTAGAGGAAGGCATTCTGGTGTGTATGTGTGTATGTATGTGCATGTGTGTATGTGTGCACGTGTGCATGTGTGTATGTGTGTTCATGTGTATGTGTGCATATGTGTGCATGTGTATATGTGTGTGTGTTTGTGTGAGATTTCATAGTTCTCAGCCTCATAGTCTCACTGAAACCGAGGTTCTAATCAAGAAGATGATGAGAAGGTTGGCGAAAATGGAGCTCAATACCTATGGCACCTTGGCACCAGCACTTGCAGCTGGAGCTTTATAGTCAGTGAAGCATTAAGATCTCATCCTCAGTACCGATCTTTGTCTAACACCTGTACTGTTTTACAAATATTAGAAGCTTTTTTCTCTTTTTTGCTTTGGAACTGTTAAAATTTGCTTCTGTGTTTGGTTTCTGGCTACCCTATCTTATTGTTGATGTGTGAAAGTTGTGTGTTATGGTTTGAATCTGCGGTCACATTAGGAACATAGTAAACATGTGCTCTCCTCTCATGCCAGGGCATAACCATGGAAAGAGCACCAGATGTGGAGTCAGATGACTTGGGTTCAAATCCCATCCTTGCCACTTGCTACCTTTGTTACCTTGAGCAAGTCCTTTTCTTGTTGCTTAGTCTCAGTTTCCTCATCTTTTTTTAAAAGCAATTGGGGTTAAGTCACTTGCTCAAGGTTACAAGGCCAGTTATTTTTGTGTGGGTTTTAAGTATCTGAGGCCAGAACCAATCCCAGGTCTCCCGATGCTGGGGCCGGCACTGTTACTCACTGCGCCACCTGGCCGCCCCAGTTTCTTCATCTTTCAAAGAATGGTGTTGGATTAGATGACCTCCAAGGTCCCTGCAAGCTTGAAATTCTATGACCTAGGAACTTCTACATTTATCAGTGTCAGAGGGACATTCATTAGATCTCCGTCAGTGAAGAAGAAAGACAGAAATCCATCTGAGAGCTCCTCTTCTGTGGCTTGTCAGAAAGTTCCAAGTTTCTATTGTAAAGACAGTGGTAGTCATAAGTTAAGACCATTGCTACGCTCCTGTAGAATTAGGAAGGGAATTCATCAAAATGAGCTGTCTTCTGGAAACATTCTTAGCTTAAAGTGCATTTCAACCACTGTTTGTCAAGAAATGTTTAAAATATGGGGTCCGGAGGGCAGAGAGCAGAAAATATATTTATGTGCCTGGTTATCTTAGAAATCCCTTCCAAAATCTCAGATAGAAAAAGGTGACAAGCTATATATACTTCAATGAATGAAAATACATGGACACACTTAAAATACTACGGGGTCTGTTTGATGTCAAACCATTTCAAAAGTACTAAACTGTAGAGACATGTATTCCTGATTCCATCATTACCAACACCATCAACACATCCAGAAGCACTTTTTGATCTTTTCCTCTGTTGTCTCACTGTAGTATCCCCGATGTTAGGGATCCTTCCCTTCTCAGTAGTCTCTTTTCTCATATCTGCTTTTCCTACAATCTTCCCCACCTCATCTCTGTCCTCTCCAGTGGCTCTTTATCTTTATCTTCCACTGTCTTTCCACTCGTGACCCCTTCAGCACTTCTTAAACTATGGGTCAGGACCGCATATGGGACCCACAATTTAAGAAGCAATACAAAAGCTTTGTTTTCAACTGCCTTATCCTCATTCTTAGCCTTCCCATTTCCTACCAGGGCTTCAAATGGGACATCTGTGCAGATGATTCTCAAGGCCTGATCACAGGCCTTCCTCTTTTCTGAGCTCCAGAACTGTGTTTTATTGCCTGCTCAAAGCTTAACAGAGTATGTACAACTTCCATATGCAAAAGCTACTATTGAGACATTTCTCCTAGTTGAGTAATGTGTAATCCATGTCCTAAATAGAGGCCTGAGCCAACCTGATGTCCTACTACAAATGCATTGGTGTACAGTCTAAAGTACAAGAATCACCCCACTGGCTATGGCGACAGAGGAAAGGACAAGTCAACATAAGGATCTTTGGCTTAGGGCACTCTGGAATACTTTGTCAGACCTCTCCCACCTTGAGAGCTGATTGTTTTCCAATTAATCGATGAGACACAGGATGGAAAATCAAAATATGCATTTCTTTCAGTACTAGAATCTATTATTTAATTTCTTGACTTTATGGAAGGTACAGTTTCTGTTACTTGTTGGTTGTCTCCTGGGTGTTTTTAAAAATCATTTTTTGAAAAATGGGCTGAGTGATTTATAAACACATTAGCTATATCCCTTAATTTCCTAGGAGAAGGATTATCTGATTGTGTTTATATATAGTAAAACCTCAGTAATTTTGGACTAATTGGGGTAGAGCATACTAAATTAGTCAGAAGACTGATTTATAAAATATTTTTAAGGAAAAGCATTTCTTATTTTCAATTAACCACAGTAACTCAGACTAGTAGAGGGCCCCAGGAGACTTACTAGAATGTCTTAGTAAGAAGGATTTATAATTAGAATATAAATGATTTTTCTATAGAGAGTTATTTCTAAAGTGTTGACGGTACTTGAAAACAATATCTTCTAAAGATTTTGCTCATTCCCTTCTGCATTCCTGTTTACATTACTAGGAGCAACAGATTTGCTAAAAAGAGGTAAACTTTGCTTAGATTCTGTCCAAATTATTACAAATTTTGAAATAGTATTATTATTAGTAATTAAAATTTTTATAGTACTTTAAGGTTTGCAAAGTGCTATAGGCTACATTGCATCCCTCTGTGTCAAAGCAACAAGGAGACAGGGCTCCCCTGAGAAGGTCCCAAGATGGTCAGAAAGTCCCATAGTAGGAATACTGAAAACTCCACAGAGAGATGTGAGAGTCAGCATGGTAGTGACTAGTCAGAACTGACTGGCTCAGGCCCAGGAGCTCTGAGGCAAGGTGAAATATCTCATGGGAAAAACCACTGACCTGGAAAATAGATCCAGGAGAGATAATTTAAAAATTATTGGACTGCTTGAAAGCCATGATCAAAGTAAGAACCTAGAAATCATCCTCCAGGAAGTCCTCAAAGAAAACTGCCCTGATGTTTTAGCACTAGAGGGCAAAATAGAGGTTGAAAGAATCCACCGATCACCTCCTGAAAAAGATCCCAAAAAGAAAACTCCTAGGAATATTATAGCCAGATTCCAGAATTCCCAGAACAAGGAGAGAATATTACAAGAAGCTAGGAAGAAACAATTTTAATATTGTGGAAACACAATCAGGATAACCCAGGATCTGGCAGCTTCTACACTGAGGGATCAAAGGGCTTGGAATATGATATTCCGGAGGGCAAAGGAGCTGCGATTAAAACCAAGAGTCACCTACCCAGCAAAACTGAGTATCATGTTTCAGGGGAAAATATGGTCATTCAGTGGAATAGAGGACTTTCAAACATTCTTGCTGAAAAAACAAGAGTTGAATAGAAAATCTGACATTCAGATACAAGAAGCAAGAGAAGCATGAGAAGGTAAACAGGGGAAAGGAATCATAAGAAAGTTATCAAAGTTGAAATATTGACATTCCTACATGGAAAAACAATAATTGCAGCTTATGAAACCTTTCTCAGTAGTTGAAGGGAATATATATATATATATATGTCTATATATGAGGGTATATGGGCATATGAATACATACGTGAATGTGTGTATATATGTTTATAGGTATACATAGATAGAGGGCACAGGACCAATTTAACAGGAACGGATGATACTTAAAAGGTGAAATTAAGAGGTGAGAGAGGAATATAATGAGAGGAGATGGGGAGAGACAGAATGGGGTAAAATATCTCATATAGAAGAGGCAAGGGAAAATGGTTACAATGGAGGGGAAGAATAGGAAGGCAAAAGGGAATGGGTCAACCTTATTCCCATTGAATTTGGCTTGAGGAGGGAATGAAATACACACTAAATAGGGTATCTCACCCTAGAGGAAAGTAGGGGGGAAGGGGATGAGAGGGGGGATGATGGCAGGGAGGGTAGGCTGGGGGGAGGGAAGTTGGAAGCACCCACTTTTGAAAAGGGACGGGATCAAAGTAGAGAATAGAACAAGTGGGATGTGGGATAGGAGGGAGGGAAATATAGTCAGTCTTTTAAAATATATCTACTATGTTATTGTTTTGCATTAGCTACACATGTACAACCTATACTGAACTGCTTATCTTCCCAGTAAGGGTGGGTGACAAGGGAGGAAGGGAATGAATCTGGAATTCAAAGTTTTAAAATAAAATGTTTAAATATATATATATATATATATATACTATTATTAATACTATTTTACATGTAATTGGGAAATAAGATATACAGGCACTGGGGCATAGAGATGCACTGGAAAAGTCGAAAAGGGTATGGGAGAAAATATGAGAGAGAGCAAATTGGAGGAGGGGATATCCTGTGGGACTGCTATTTTGGGTCAGTGGGTAGGGGAAAAACAGGGAGAAAATTTGTAACTCAAAATCTGGCAGAAACAAATGATGTAAATCAGAAGTTAATAAAGCATTTGAAAAAGAAAAGATTGGAAATGAGCAGGAAGTGCCATGGTGGCCCTGGGACACAGGAACGTGAAAGCTCAGTAATCAGAGCCCAGTGTCCCAAGGACAGAGGTCAGAAGCTCCTGTGGGAGAGTCAAGCAGCCTGTCTTGGAGATGGTGAGGAAGTTCATTGGCAATTGTTTTGAATACTTTAAAATGCTAAAGGAATGAGTGTTGAGGTTATTATTATTATGCCACCTCCCATTCTCAAGAGCTGTCTATTTCCTAACTATGTGTTTAGCATTCACAACCTTCCATGCTTACCTTTCCAGCCTTACTAACATACACTACTCAGCATTTCCTGTCTGTGTACTGTAATTTTCCATCTCTGAGCCTTTTTAGGTGCTCTTCCCTATTCCTGGAATGCTTCCCCTAACTCTACCCTAGTTGAAATTATATAGCTATTCTTCAACACCCAGCCAAATGTTTCCTTCTACATGAAGTCTCTATGATCTGTGAAAGAAATCTTCCCTCTTCTGAACTTCCATAGTAAAGAGTTTCCCAAGGTTGTTTTGAGATCCTTTGGGGTATATATACATATATATATATATATATATATATATATATATATATATATATATCATATATTACTGGAAAATTCAGTCATCTTTGAAATTAGTCTTACTAGATGAATGTGGCAAACTTACTCTCTATAGCTCAGCTGCACTGAATTGTTTTGAAGAGAGGGAGAAGGCCTCCTTCCAGAATCTGCGCCTTAAAAGAATGGCTACTTAAAGTAAGGAACATCATGGTATGTTCAAGGCATGTAGAAGAAAAAACCTAGCAACACATTGAAGTCCAATGTGAAGAAATTGAACTTTTGTTAAAAAGGAATTGAAAGGAATAAAACTAAAACTGTGGAAATGGTGAATGAGATCTTGAATGAATGAGTGAGGTGAAGGTGAATGAGTCACCTTCAAACTAAAAGCTTTAGCCTCCACTGAGAGCAGAATTAGTACCCTATGAAGGCTATCCTGGAGAAAGGTCTGCTTGTGTGTGCATTTTTTTTGTACCAGAAGACCATAATATATGATGGCAGGTGAATAGAGAAGTTTTCTTACATAAACCATGATGAGTAGAGATGGCACTTTGAAGTCAGAAGGGGAACAGGAGGAAAAAAAAAATCCAAACCCTGTGATACTGTAGTTGCATATGAGGGAAAACAAACATTAAAAACCAGCTCGTCGCCAATAAAAAAGTATTAGCTGGCAGCCTTAAGTTTGGTTCATTTTCATTTGTTAGCAGCACATAATTCTAGATGTTATGTCTTTTAGGGACCTAGTTTTGTTTGCAATTTTATTACCAAACGAGTGTCTATGGATTCATTTTCACTCCTACCTTGTTCTTTTTGCACTTCCTTGTTTATCTTGCTTCACATCCCACATTTACACCAGAGAAGGATATACTGTTTTGTGTACTATATAACTAGTATTGAATACTGATTTGATGTAGGTGACTCCTGAGAGAGAGATTGTGTAAACTTAAATATAATTTGAGCTTTCATGGGCTATAGATCATTTATGAGTGGAAACAGAAATTTTCTAATCTTATAACCCTCTCAGATACTTTTGTAATATCTTTCTTAGTTGACCAGTTCCTTTAACAAGGTTAAATAACAAGTGTACATTATTAAATTAAGGAGAGTCCCATTGAAGAAAACAAGTTTATATTTTAGAAGTAAAGATTCTTAGAGGCCTGGTTTTTTTATGCTAAGCCTAGAAGCCAACTATTGAAAATGCAGGAAAAAGGTTTTCTTACTCAATCTTTTTGAACAATGCTATATGTGTATGAATTAAGGATTGTGTCTGGATTTCTCTGTGCATTACCCCTAGGCTAACTATCCCAGGAAATGACCCATGATCATATGGCTCCCCAGCTGCTCCATTATTGGGAAATATCCCAAGACACTCTGGAGAAGCTTAAAAAAGAAAAGAGCTCAAACAGTTGGTACAAAGGGATATGTGGGCTCCAAGAACCAACTGGAAGGAAACTGGAAGGATTTTGAAGCCTGTGCTAGCTTCTGTAAAGTGAGAGTGAAGGACTCTAGATCAACATTTCTTAAGCTGTGTGGTCTCTGGAAGAGGAGCTTTGGAAGAATTCCCCCACCTCTGAGGGAGAGTTTGGGTTGGAGGGAGAGGGGACTGGGATGCTGCCTGCAGAGTGATGGAAGAGGACAATGTGTGTGTGTTTGGGGCAGGAAGAGGTGAGGAGATGATTCTAAGTGAAGGCTCTGTGCCATACTCTGATGACTGCATGATAAATGAACACATGGGGCATTATTTCCTGGAACTTGAGGAGGCCTGTAGGCAGGGTGACATGGAGGCTAGAGCATCACATGAGAATGATCATGAAACCCTAAAAAGGAGGTGTAGTGAGGAACCATGCTGGAGAGAAGTGGAGAAAACCAGAGAGAATCAGCTGAGAGCTACAGGAGACCTTAGAGGCCATCTAGTCCTTTTTTTAATTTTACAGATGAGCAAATGGGGAGGTGTGAGTTTCCTAAGGTCACCCAAGTAATGACAGTCATTCAGAAGACTCTTAGATTCAATCCTAGGTTGTCTGGCTCTACGTCTAGCTCCTTTTCCATTCTGCCATGAGAGTTTTACCTGTTACATGCTTTAAGAAGTATCCTAGTATATAAATTGTAGAACTAAAAGGGACAATAGAGAGTATTTTCCAACCCCATCATTGACAGAAGAGGAAACTGAGACCCAGAGAATTAAAGTGCCTGAGGTTCTGCCAGTCTCTGAGGGGAAGGGTTGTTCATTGGTGGATATTATCTCCATAGGCAGTATGACTTCCTTTGCTTTTGCATTAACCTGTGAATAAATGTGTTCAATATTTGTTGCTCATGTGTTTGCAAGGAGTATTGTCACCAACTCATTGAGTAGTTGCAGATTTTTTGGTGGGGGTGGCAAATCAGACAAAGACTGTCTAGAGTCTCTTTTAGGAAGGGCCCCAGATATATGACATCTCATTCCTATCTCCATTTCCCCCTTTATGTGTTGTCTTCCCTAATTAGAATATAAGCTTCCTCAGGGCAAGGACTGTCTCACTTGCTTAGATTTGTATCCCCACTCGCAGCACAGTGCCTGAAAAGTTCTCAATAAATGCACAAAGTCTCAGATAGCACCTGAGTCCTCCTACATGTCAAGACAGAGTTTCTGATATAAGGGATCTGCATGTATTCAGTGATTATTTTCCTCCTCTTTTGTCTTTGTCTTTTACAACTAAAACTCCAGTGGAATCCTTTAGAAATATATTAATAAGGTGTAGACCCTTCCAGATGAAAGTTGGGGGTCTTCTCCATCCATTGAAAGTATGAAACCTGCACTTGCAGCCAACCAATCTTGCTCTACCCACTTGCTGACAGTATGGTTTGAATGTTAATATACTTTATTACAGACCTTCAAATTAGGCACTGTCAGGAGAGATAAAGGGGGGTGGATTTAGATTCAAAGGAACTTTAATTAGACATAAAGGGCAGCAATGGTGACCAAAAGTCAGCGCATCTAAATTAAGTATAAACTTCTCGAAGAGAATATGCTAATCTTTCATGTAAAGTACTTGTCAGGCTGATCTTGGCACCTATCCACAACAGTTAAACTATTTTCTATGATGAAATTTTAACAAATGGCCATCCCAGGGTAATTTGACTGTCAAGTGAATGGAATGTCATTTGTTTCTACAAATGCTAGAATTTCACTTGCTGGCCATCAGAGCATATGGGGGAGTCTGAGTGTGTGCGGCATCACTTTCCCACTAAAGTAGAGAATCTGTTTATGCAGAGGAATCAGCTGGAGGACTTCAGTGTTTGTTCCAGGTGAACACCAGTCAATGTGATTTGTTGATCTTTTTTTGGCTTTGTTTTGTTTGTCAAGAAAAAAAAGCTACCTTGCAGGTACTATAAATTATTCTTTATTACCCTTTAATTAGGGTACTCCTAGAGATGCTCAGTTATAATAGCTGTTAATATTTCTGAAAGTTAAATTAAGATTCTACACTGTTAGTGAGCAAACTCATTAAAGACATGAAAGGATGACAGAATGAAAAAGGATTTACATTTGTAGAATCTCCTGTAAAATTATTAGAAGTGACAGGTTCCATTTTTTTTTGATGCTGGAATCAAGGTAGCATGTCTAAACCATAGTGACACCGTGGTTGGATTCTGCATAGCTGAGAACTAATAGGAAATTAATAGACTGTAATACAGGCCTATTGAATTTGCCATAAGGGTGATACTTTGATGTGTAAGAACAGAAGGCATAATTTCAATCTTTGTTTAGTGTCCTGGACAGCTAGCCTCACTAGCATCTAAGTATGGGTAGGATTAGAAATGTGATGGATAGTCCCACAGTACCTTCCTGACAGCTTTTCTGTTCAAATACAAATTTCTGTCACAGCCTCAGAATGTTTGAAGGAGCATTCGGAGATGAAATATCGTAGCTGCAACAAGCCCAGTGTGAAGCTATTATGTTTTGAAAGGAAAAATAATTACAAACTGTACATCTCCTCAGCACATATCTGTATTAATAATGCATAGTAATAAATACACTGGAGTATACTAATGAAATGTTATTGAACATTAAAGTTTTGGAAACCATAGGGTTATGAATCTGTCAAGAAAATGTCAATGCATCTGTCTAGTTGGATATTTCAGTACCTGTTTTAGGCAAATAAATATTTGGGAGAGTTGGGAGAGACCATGATTTATACTACCTTTCATAATGTCTGCTCAGTCCCTTAAAAAAGAAATTTGAGATATTTCTAACCTGATCTTAATCTACAATGATCAATACATCCATCTATGTCCCCTTTTCCCTTTGAAAGTGTTCAACTTGACTCCCAAGGTAATTTTTAGCTGTACAAAAGATTATCTGAAAGTCTTTCTAGGAAACATCACTATTTTCATGTGGCTGTTACATCATTCCTTTCAAATGAATAATTTTCCTCAAAGTAAGGATTGAAGAAGAACTCATTTATCTAAAATAGAAGTTAAGTATTCCTTGACCCATGAACTGAGTCCTGGAAATACTTTCCACAACATTTCTCTCCTTGTGCATTACCTTGATCATCCATGTAGAAGTTGTATTACCTTCCTGTGTTGTTTCTTCAGGTAAGTGTTCTCTTAAAAACCAAGCTAAAGATTTGTTGCAAAAATTTGTGCCACAGGAGCAAACTATAAAGGGCATAGCCAGCATTAAGGTAAGGAGAAATTGATTTACCCAGTTCTTCTTTATTAAAACATACAAATTTCGTCAGCATAGCCCCACAGTCTACTCTTTGAGAACATAAGAACCATCACATGGGGTCAGACCAATGGTTCATCCAGTGCCACTGTCCAACTGTGGAAGTGGTACCAATGAATATTTGGGAAAGACTGCAGTAACTGAACTTCGTGATGCCATTTAGTAATCAGTCAAGAAAACAGGACAATCAAAGAAATATTAGTACAAATCATTCCCCAATTGATAAATGGTCAAAAGATACAAACAGGCAGTTTTCGGAGGAAGAAATTAAAGCTATCTAGAGTCATGTGAAAAAATGCTCTAATGTACTATTGATTAGAGAAATGCAAATCAAAACAACTCTTAGATACCATATCACACCTATCAGATTGGCTAACATGACAAAACAGGAAAATTAAAAATGCTGGAGAAGATGGGGGAAAAATGTGGAACATTAATTCACTGGTGGTGGAGTTGTGAACTGATCCAACCATTCTGGAGAGAAATGTGGAACTATGAGCAAAGGGCTATAAAAATGTGCATACCCTTTGACCCAGCAATACCACTTCTAAGACTGTATCCCAAAGAGATCATAAAAATGTGAAAAAGATCCTCATGTTCAAAAATAGTTAGAGTAGCTTTTTTTGTGGGGGCCAAGAATTGGAAATTAAGGGGATGCTCAGCAATTGGGGAATGGCTGAACAAGTTGTGATATATGAATGTAATGGAATACTATTGTGCTATAAGAAATGACGAGCAGATGGACTTCAGAAAAACCTAGAAAGACTTTTATGAACTGATGCTGAATGAGCAGAGAAGAACCAGGAGAACATTGTGTGTAGTAACAGCCACATTATTCAATGATCAACTTTGTTAGACTCTGCTCTTCTTAGCAATGTAAGGACCTAAAACGACTCCAAAAGACTCATGATGGAAAATTCCATCCACATCCAGGGAAAGAACTATGGCATCTGAATGCCAATTGAAGCATGCTATTAGCTCTTTTTTTTGTTTTGGTTTCATTTTTCTTTCTCATGTTTCCTCCCATTCATTCGAGTTCTTCTATAAAACATGACTAATGTGAAAATATGTTTAATAAGAACATATATGTAGAGCCTATATAGGATTTCATGTCATCTTGGGAGGGGTAAGGGGAAAGAGGTGGAGAAAATTTAAAACTTATGAAAGTGAATGTTAAAAACTAAAATTAAATAAATACATTTATTTTAGAAAAAGAAGTGTTAGGAAAGTTGCTTGTGGGGGATGAGATCATGATAATTGATGATCTAGAAAAGACAACCTTATTTTCCTTCTGCCTTGTCTTCCAAGGAGAAGGGTCTTTTGTTGAGAAAGGATAGAATCAAATTGGCTCATGGGGGATTGTCCTTGATGAGTTTATATCACTTGACCCAAATGAAAAAAAGACAGAAAAGACTGGAAAATGTGACTCTTGAGCTCATTGGCAATGATAATTGAAAGGAAATGAAGAAAGGGGAAGGCAGCATAGAACTCAAAGGAGGCAAGTGTGCTGATTTTCAGAAAATGGGAGGAAAATTGAATCTTCAAACTGAAGGGCAACTGTATTGTCTTTGATTCCTGGCAAAATCTTAAACTGTGTCACTAAATGGATGATTAGTGGAAAAGGAAAGTGATCACAAAGCATCAGCATGTCATTCCACACAAAGTTTATGTCCTTTTTGGGATAAGGCTGCTAATGTGATAGATCAGGGGAGTTCTGTATATATATATATTTACAATCTACCTATATTTTTAGCAAAGTATCCAGTAAAGTCTCTCATTGTCTTATTGTAAAAGGATGGAGAAATGTGGACTAGATGAGAGTACAATCACCTAGACTAAGAATTGGTTGAATTCACAGACTCAAAGAGCAGTCATTAATGCTTCAATATCAACTTGGAAGGTCTCCAAGGGGGAGCTCCAAGGATCTGTGTTTGATTTTGTGCTGTTCAGTATTTTTATTCATGACCTGGATAAAGGCATAAACAGCATGATTATACAATTTGTAGATGACACAATGCTGGAAGCAATGATTCCCATGTTAAATGACAATTTTTAAGACTTGGCAAGTTTGAGCATTGGACTGAATCAATTTAGGTAAAATTTATTAGTGATAAATATAATACTGTTGACTTGGGTTCAAAACATTAACTTTACAAGTACAAAATGGGGACAGTGGCTAGATAGTAACTAGTCTGGAAAATGTTGGGGGGTTTATTTGACTCTGCTCTCTCTATAGCATTAGTACAATGTCATAAATAACTAAGAAGACTAATGCAATCTTAGGCTAAAAAGAGAAATAGCATCCATTTCAGACCATGTCTGGAATACTAAGTCTAGTTCTGGCCACCACTTTTGGGGAGAATAAGGAAAACCCAGAGGCAATGTTGCATAATGGTTAGTGAGCCCAGATTTTTGAAGTCAGGAAAACCGAGGTTCAAATCTTGCCATGGCTACATGGTTACAAAAAGCTTAACCTATTGATATCCCAGGCACTCTAAGGTACAAATTATAGATGACTATAAATGATAATAGTGGGGAAAAATTGCACACCAGGAGTTCCCCCTGAGGAAAACATTAATGGATATGTAAAGGAAAGAAAGGAAAAGAACTACACTGACCAGAGGAAGGCAACTAGAATGGTAAAGGACCACTGTATTTGAGGTTTATTTGGAAGAACTAGGGATCAAAATAACAGCAGTATTCTAAGGATGATCAACTGTGAAAAACTTGGCTGTTCTGAACAAAACTTATCCAAGACAGTTCCAAAGTACCCATGTGTAATGTAATGCCAAGCAGAGGCAACTTCCCAAGGTTCAGAGTACCAGCATAGGTGCTCTCCATTTTATTCAGTGTCAAATTAAGAACAGAGAAGATCAAAACATGACATCATTCAAAATACAGCATTTACTAAGTGTGATTAAATAATCTCCAAGACCTTCCAATCATTCAATCAATTACAAAGTCCCTCTTCTAAATACTACTCCACCCCTAGGCTGTACCTTCATTGAGTCCACCACAAAGCCCCTCTTCTCAAATGGAGATTAGTTTCCAAATCTAAGTAAAGTACATTCATTTGTTCAACCATAGAACACAAAAAGGTCAAAAGTTCCCCACCCCTGGATCACAATTGAATCTACCCCAGAGTTACATCAAGTTTAAGCACAGCACTTAATACCCAAATGGAGGTCTTTTCTTCATCTTGACACAAGGCAAGTTCTCAGCAATCTTAGTTCCTGGGGAGACAAGGCTTAGCAAGGCCACAAGATACATTTCCAGTCCCTTCATTAATGCATCCTCTGTCTGTAGAACAGTCCTAGAACCCCTGAAAACATTAGCAAAACCCTCTTCCAGGATTTCTGTAAACATACAACAAGAAAATCCTTCTTCAGGGCTTCTGAACCAACAGAAAGGTTCCCAGACCCCTGCAACAACAGCACTGTCCTTCACTAGTGGACAGTATTCACTCTGTCTGCAGGACAGTCTCCAGACCCCTGCAACAACAGCACTGTCCTTCACCAGTGGACAGTATTCACTCTCTGTCTGCAAGACAGTCTCAGGATCTCTTAGCCAACAGCCAGGTTCCAGGACATCTTCAACAAAAGGACTGTCTTTCACCAGTGGGCAAATCTGGCAAAACAACATCAAAACAGACAGACAAAGTACCAGCAAAACAGCCATGTCTCCTCAGTCCTTGGCAGCTCAGGGGGCAGGTCTCAAAAGTCCAGGGCAATTCAAAGTGTCCCCCAGCAATTCTATCAGTCTCTCTCTCTGCCTCCACTAGGTGCTGCTTCCAAAAAGTTCTTCTGCCTCTCTCTTGTCTCTCCAAATCTACCTCACCAGCTCCTCCCAGTTCAGGACTTTCTTTTCACATCAACAAGTCCATCCCACAGGTGGGATTAACAAGCTCTGGATTTTAACACAATCAGTTTGAAAACCAAGCCAATACAGGGGAATCTTTAATTGCCATTACTATCACACCATGATGAAAGATGCTATCCACCTCCAGGGAGAGAACTGATGACCTCTGAATACAGATTGAAACATACTTTTTAAAAATTTTATTTTTCTTGTTTTTTGTCTGTGTTTTCTTTTGCAACATTGCTATTATGGAAATATGTTTTGCATGACTTCACTATATAATCAGTATCAAATTGCCTTCTTGAGGAAGAGGGAGGGGACCAGGACCAGTGTATGGAAATCACAATGAGAGAGATTCAGAATTAATGAAAGAACAACTCCCCACAAATGAAAACTGTCCCAAAGTGAAATAGACCTCCTAGGGAGCTCTCTTTCCCTGGAGGGCTGCAAGACAAGGCTGGATGAGCATTTAGTGGGGTGATCATGTAAAGGATCCATTTACAGGTGGGAGTTGGACTAGTTGGCTTCTGAGGTCCCTTATATGCATCTGAAATTATTTGATTCTGTGAGTCCTCCCCCTACTTTGTGTATTCATGGTCTTCTCTTCACCATCTGAGAAGGATATATCAGTGATTTCTACCTATTGACTGAACAGTTGAAACTCATTCAAGTCCCAATGTTATCCTAGGTAGATGTTGATACTTGAGCCTTTATTCTTAATTTGTCTTCTGATTGTGGGGGTCCTTAATTTCTTTTTTTTCCTAGACCCCTTTGACAGTCCAGGGATAGAAATCTATGGAACCCTTTTCAGAATAATATTTTAAGTACATGAAATAAAATAAAATATGTAGAATTACAAAGGACATCATTTATGTTGAAATAGTTACATATATGCACAAATGCAAGACTATATAAAAGATATATATATGCACATACATACATATGTATATCTTGTATATGTCTATAGCTGTATCTATATATGGTGTGGTAAGCTCAATACTTCTACCCCCAAATTCCTTCTTAATATTCTTAATGTGGGAGCTATACATTTTTATGTTTGTGTACAAAATTCCCCCAATAAAATAGACAAACCATTGATTAATTTGATTTTTTAAAAAATTTTTTTGGAGGGAGGAGGGCAAGGCAATTGGGGTTAAGTGACTTGCCTAAGGTCACACGGCTAGTAAGTATTTAGTGTCTGAGGCCGGATTTGAACTCAGATCCTCCTGACTCCAGGGCCAGTGCTCTATTCATGGCGCCACCTAGCCACCCCAATTAATTTGATTTTTAAAAAGAAGAAAACCAAATTACTAGTATCAAAAATTAAAAGGGTAGATTCATCACCAATGAAGATAAAATTAAAACAATTATTAGTAGCTATTTTATCGAATTATATGCCAGTGGATCCAACAACCCAAGTGAAATGGATGAATATGTACAGAAATATGAATTGCCCAGATCAACAGAAGAGGAAATAAAATATTTAAATAGCCCTATCTCAGAAAAATAAATTGAATAAGCCATAAATTAGCTCCCTAAAAAAATCCCCAGGACCAGTTAGATTCACAAATTAATTCTACCAAATATTTAAAGAACAATTAAGTCTAATACTATGTAAACTATGTGGAAAAATAGGTAGAGTCCCACCAAAATCTTTTTATGCTACAAATATGGTGCTGATACCTAAACCAAGTAGAACAAAAACAAAGAATAGACCAATTTCCCTAATGATTATTGATGCAAAAATTTTAAATAAAATACTGGCAAGGAGATTACAGCAATATATCAACAAAAATCATACACTCTGACCAGATGGTGTTTATAACAGGAATGCAGAGCTGACTATAAGGAAAACTATCAGCATAAATGTCCATATCAATAAGGAAAACAAAAATCATGTGATTATCTGAATAGATGCAGAAAAAACTTTTGATAAAACACAATACTCATTCCTATTAAAAACTCTAGAAAACATGGGAATGAATGAAATTTTCATTAAAATAATAAGTAGTATGCATCTAAAATCATTAGCAAGCATTATGTATACTGGGGATAAGGTAGAAGCCATTCCAATAAGATCAAAGGTGAAACAAGGATGCCCATTATCATTACTTTTCAACATTGTACTAGAAATGTTAGCTGTAGCAATAACAAAAGGAAAATAAAATGAAACACATTGGAATAGGCACTGAGGATACAAGTATCACTCTTAATGGATGATTTGATGTTTAAGAAGATTCTTTAAAAAGAAGAAATTAAAGAATTAGAGATAGTTAAAGAATCTGAGATAATCAGTTAAAAAAAACTAGTGGAAATAATTAACAACTTCATCAACGTTGCATGATACAAAACAAACCCATACAAATCATCAGTATTTCTATATATTACCATCAAAGTCCAGCAGTAAGAGATAGAGAATTTCCACTTAAAATAACTGAGAGCAATATAAAATATTTGAGAATTTACATGTCAAGACAAACCTAGCAACTATATGAACACAATTACAAAATACTTTTCACAAATATAAAGTTAAATCTATAAAATTGAAGAAACAGTAATTACTTGTGGGCAGGTTGGACCAATATAAAGGAAAATGACAACTCTTCCTAAATTAATTTAATTACGTAGTGCCATACCACCTAAAATTATTTTGTAGAGCTAGAAAAATAGTAACAAAATTCATCTAAAAGAATAAAAGGTCAGGAATATCAAGGAAATCAATGAAAAAAAATATGAAGGAAGGTGTTCTTGCAGTACCAGTTCTCAAACTATATTACAAAGATAATCATCAAAGCAATCAGTTATTGGGTGAGAGAAGAATGGTGGATCCATTAAATAATTAGGTACAGAATCTTTGTTGTTTAGTTTTTTTCACTTCTTTCTGATTCTTTGTGACCCCGTTTTCTTTTTTTTTTCTTTTTTGTAGGGGGAAAGACAGGGCAATTGGGGGTAAGTGACTTGGCCAAGGTCACGTGGCTAGTAAGTGTTAAGTATCTGAGGTCGGATTTCAACTCAGGTCCTCCTGACTCCAGGGCCAGTGCTCTATTCTCTGTGCCATGTAGTGGCCCCATTTGGGTTTTTTATTGACAAAGATACTGGAATGATTTGCCTTTTCTTTCTCTAGCTCATTGTACAAATGAGGAAACTGAGGCAAATAGGGTTAAATGACTTGTTCAGGGAAACCCAGCTAGTAAATGTTTGAAGCCAGATTTCAACTCAGGAAAATGAGTCTTCCTGACTCCAAGCCCAGCATTCTATTTTGTCACTTAGCTGTCCCTAGGTACACAATACACAGTAATCAATGACCAGAGTAAACTAGTGTTTAATAAATGCAAGAATCCAAGATTTTGGAAAAATAATTCCCTATTTGACAAAAATTGCTGGGAAAACTGGAAAGCGGTTTGGCAGAAACTAGGCATAGATCAGAAGTGGGGAACCTGTGACCTTGAGGCTACATGTGGCCCTCTAGCTCCTTGGGTACAGCCTTTTGACTAAGTCCAAGTTTTACAGAATAAATCCTTTTATTAAGGGCATTTGTTCTGTGAAGTTTGGATTCAATCAAAAGGCTACACTTGAGGAGCCAGAGGGTCATATGTGGCCTTGAGGCCACGGCTTCCCCACCCCTGGCATAGGCCAACATTTTACACTGTATACCAAGAGGAGATCAAAATGGGTACATAGTTTGGACATAAAGGATGATAGCAGAAGTAAAATAAAAGGATCATGGAATACTTTACCTGTCAAATCTATGGGTAAGGGAAGAATGTATGACCAAACAAGAGATAGAGAACATTATAGGATGTAAAACTGATAATTTTGGTTACATTAAATTAAAAAGGTTTTGTACAAACAAAACCAATGCAGTCAAGATTAGAAGGAAAGAGAAAACTGGGCAGGCGGGAAAGGAATTTACTGCAAATCTCTCTGCTGAAGGCCTCATTTCTCAACTATATACAGAACTGAATCAAATCTGTAAGAATGTTACTGGTTCTCCAATTGGTAAATGGTCAAAGGATATGAACAGGCAGTTTTCAGAAAAAGAAATCACAGCTGTCCATAGTCATATAAAATGTTTCAAATCACTATTGATTAGAAAATTGTAAATGAAAACAACTCTGATGTTACCACTATTAGATTGGATAATATGAAAGAAATGTGAAATGACAAATGTTGGAGGGGAAATGGAAAAATTATGACATTAATTCATTCTTGGTGGAGTTGTAAACTGATCTGACTGTTTTGAAGAGCAATTTGGAACTATGGCCAAAAGGCAATAAAACTTACCTTTGACCCAGCAGTACTACTACTAGGTCTGTATCCTAAAGAGATCCCTCCCTCCTAAAGAGGAAAAGGACCTATATGTACAGAATTATTTATACCAGTTCTTTTCATGGTGGCAAAGAACTGGAAATTGAGAGGATGCCCATTAATTGGGAAATGGCTGAACAAGTTGTGGTGTATGATTGTAATGAAATATTATTGTGCTATAAGAAATGACAATCTAGGTGCTTTCAGAAAAAACTTGGGAAGATGTATATGAACTCATGCAAAGTGAAGTGAACAAAGCCAGGATAACAGCGTATACAGTATCATCCAATGATCAACGTGAATGACTTAGTTATTCTCAGTAAGACAATTCTGAAAGATTTTTGAAAAAAAATGCTATCCACCTCCTGAGAATGCAGATCAAAGCATATTTTTGTTTTTTAATTTTTGGAGGGGAGAACAACAATTGTGGTTAAGTGACTTACCCAACATCACATGGCTAGTAAGTGTTAAGCATCTGAGATTGGATTTGAACTCAGATCCTCCTGACTCCAGGGCCAGTGCTCTATTCACTGTGCTACCTAGTTGCCCCAAAGCATATGTTTTACTTTATTCTTTCTTCTTTTTTTCGCTCAGGGTTCTTTCTTGCAACAGAGCTAATATGGAAATATATTTTGCATGACGGCACAAGCATAATATTTATTGAAGTGCTTGCTTTCTCAACAAGGGATGAAGGGAGGGAAGGAAGTAATTTGGAACTCAAATTATTTTTAAAATGTTAAAAATTGTTTAAAATGTAATTGAGAAAAAATAAAATAACTTTTTTTTTTAAAAAAGAAACAAAGCTGATCTTTAAAAATAAAATGTTTTAAGATAAATTTCATATTCTGTATCTTCTTAGTGACTTAAAAGTACTTTGTGAGGATGAGATTATTTGCCTCCCATAAGTATTTTATTTATAATTGGTAACAATATTGGAGGAGAGAGCAAAGTACTTCACTTTTTGTTATTCCCATTCCTTATTTAATTTGGATTTGGGGAATTGTTTTCTTTTATCATATTTTCTCTTTAAACATTTGAGAGTTTTATTTTTAAATCTATGTTGTTTTAAACTGTTTTGCTAGAATGTTGGAACTATTAAAAATCAGGATCACTAGAAAGAAATCCAGTTTAGAGTTACATATTGTATTTCCAGATCTTATGTATTTGGGGGTTTATACATAAATTTAGGTTTATGGGTATTTATTTCATCAGTAGAGCCGTTTGTTATTTGCATGAATGTATTCTTGTCTCTTTGAACTTCTTAGTTTTCTCCAATTACCAATAAAGGAATTACTGCAAAAATAGAATACAAATGGACATTGATTATTTTATGCATTCTTTCCCAAGGAAGTCTGACAATCATGTGATGACGTGTCATACGTAGTCATTGAGTGTATTCAGGAATTGGGTTTAGGCCCAACTTTAGAGCCAACTTTTCAGTAATGTGATCAGTTTAAATTGATGTCCCTCTGTTTTTGACTTTAATGCATACAGAAGGCAAAGTAGAGAGCACTTCAGTGTCTGATTTTCTGCTATCATCTTTTTCCTTCTTCATAGAACTCTAAGATTACAAAGAACACTGAGAAATGCTGATGTTGGATTGAACTACAGGTCAGCAGGTAGATGTGTATCTTATTCTGACTAGATTGCAAGAAATAGAAGCAGACCCTCTCATGCTCCCTAGAGCTAACTCTGGGATTTGTTTTTGGATTGTTTTTTACTATATTAACAAACTACATAGTTGCACTGGTAAATGTTTAACCACTGGATCTCTGGGAAAAAATATGCACACGACACATTTGTAAGTCTGATCTGCATTGTCAATATTTTCTTCTTCACTTTCTTAAGTCTAGACAACAAATTAAGCCCTTCTTTGTAATGTTTGATGAATTCTGAGGTGGAAATAATCACACTGAACATTTAACAATTGACTCCCTGAAGGAGGTTGGGCTGAATTGGCTACAGCATTCTAGGGAAGCCATAGATCCCAAAAGGATACCACAGTATAAGAATTAAGCAGTTTCAGCAGGCTGCTCTAGGCTCAACTGGTCTCTGAGATGGCAAGGTAGCTATACATGTGGCGGTTTCAGAATTAGTCCTGCCCAGAATTGCAAATTGTGTCTACCTGGCTCCAGCACCTGAATCTCGTGCTGGGTTTACCTGTTTTAGTTCCAGGATCTCGATAATAGAATCTAGCTGAGGCAAACCCCAAAGTAGAATAAATAGTAGTATATGTGTAGTCCTCCTTTCTGCCCTGAACAACTGCACTAGGGAAGAGGGGGCCTGCTGTTGTCAGTCTGCCCCAAGGTGGCAGGGACTTTTCCCCCTCCATCATTCTGGCCTTCTTGTAGCTTAGCATGGGATAGCTGAAACACTCTGTGACCTCATGCTAGATCAGCAGTATCCCTCATTATATTAGCTGAAATATTACAGTGCCTCAAATCAATTACCAAATTTGGAAAATCCCCTTCTTTCTCACTCCATCAAATGTCTGTCTCTGTCTCTTCCTCTTTTGCAACTCCCCAGTCACCAAATAATAAAGTACACTAAACAAAGTAGTTATAAGAAATCAGATGTTTAAGCCAGCAGTTGTGCTAATTAAAATAGCAAGTACAGAGTACTAAAATAAGAAGTGTAACATAGCTTTAAAGAAGAGAAAAGACAACCTCTGCCCTCTAAAATAAAAAGAGAGGAAGAGATTCCGGGCCTTCTGTTACTGGTGCCTATTGTTCTGAATGGAAAGTCACTTCTGGATGGGAATATTCTAGAGAGGGCCTAAGTAACCCACTCCCCCACACACTCTATCTGTTTCCATGTCAATTCTGATGGCAGCTATTGAACTTCAAAGCAGGGAGAACAGTATGACAGTGAAGGCTGTTTACGACACATCTGTCCCTGCCCCCAATTGTACCTGTTATTTCGTGGAGATTGGGAGTATCTGTGAGGAAGCTCCCTCTGCCAGTGTAGGTCAACACTAATCTCTAATGGCTCTCTGCAGTGTACCACCTTGGAGAGTTGCCCAGCATAAGGTTAAGTGATGTTCACAGGGTCACACAGCCAGTGTGTAAAAGAGTACTTGAACCTAGGTCTTTGGGACTCCAAGACAAATTCTCCATCTAGCATATAACACTGCCTCTTTCTGACACAGGTTATCTTCCTAATTATGAATGGTCTAGATAAGGATGTACACAGGGCCTGCTAGAATTCCCTTGGTCTTCGGGGTTCTACTCTTGGATTCATTGGTAATTCTAACTGATACTGCTACTTGGACCCTGCCAACTCCACCTCCAATCCCTGTATCACTATGTAAATTCCAGGTTAACTCCCCTAATAACTTTGAAGAGATTTCAGACTTGTAAGTGGTATGTTTATCTGAATAAGATGTGAAGTTTCTGTTACAGTTTGACTTTGACATTCACTTATTTATTTATTTTTTTGTCCTTGGTTGTTCCATTATAACTGTTGAAGTTAACTGATTTCCGAATACAACTAAGAGCCATAAAGATATGCCTTAAGTTCAATTTATGGCTCAATCTTGAAACAGCATGATAAATGTTTTGAGATTACACTGAGTAAGATCTTCAGAACCACTAGTAAATATTTTATATGTTATCTATCTCTTTAGAACCTATTGTTGCCGTATCTGGGGATTTCTAAGCTATGATGATCAATTTCGTAAGGCCTCTCAGCACAGTCATGGGACTGCCTGCTCCCATATTTCCTAAACCATAAAGACTTCTTTCTAGGCTCTTGTAATTCATTGTTTGCTAAAGAAGTGTACCAACCTAGTACAGGAATAAGAAGGCTTAGAGCCAGGGTTCCAAACCAGTAGGCCATGAGAATCCATACCTGTGCATATGTACACCCACATACATGCCCTGCCAACCCCTACCACATGCATATGACCACATACAACTTCCATTCTGGAAAAAGTGACCCACACCAGTATGAGGAGACCAAGGGCTCTTACATGCAAAGAAGCTGATCAGGCTGGGAGGGGAATGATGCATTACAAGGTTGGGCCCATCCCCCAAATGGAGGCCTGTAAGGAAGTCACCAATGGGAGAAGGAAGGCTGCTATGGTAGAGGGATTTCTAGGCTGAAAAGGCAGCTGAGTCATTCTGACAAAGGCTGTTTAGTCAGAAACACAGCTGGCAGGGAGCGATGCATAGTCGACCTGAGCCTGTCCCCCAAATGGAGAAGTGTATATTATGTAAATACTTCTGACAGATAAAAAGATATTCAACAACACTCATATTGTTGTCTTCACTTTGCAGATGAAGACACTAAGATAATCTCAGCAATCCCTCCATTTCCCTCCTCCCTTTCACAACCCAACTGCTAAGGGAAAAACAAACCCAAACTGTTTCTACTCTCTGACTCCATTTTCCTACCTCATACTCTCTTCTCTGGCCTATGCAGTGTGGCTTCCAACTTCACCACCAGACTGAAAGTTCTCTCTCCACTTTCACGAATGCTGTTGTTCATGCTAAGCCCAGCGTCCCTTTCTCAGGCCTTGTCTTTCGTAGTCTCTCTGCAGCATTTGATGCTGTTGACCGCCCCTCCCCCTGGCTGCTCTCTTGACCCTGATTTGTTGTGTTTCCCTTACTAGCTGTCAAACTAACCCTTTGCAGCCTCATTTACAAGATCATTGTCCGTGTACATGTACCCAAGATCTCTGGCCTGGGGCTTATTCTCTTTTTCCCTGCGCTCTCAGTGATAGCATAACCTCCCATGGTTATTTCTCAGCTGTCATTTCTCTGTACTTAAATGCCAGTTCTACATTCCCAGCCTTCATCTCTCTCCTCCTTTTGAACACATTCACATGGATGTCCCATAGGTATCTTACCCACAACATATTATCTTTACCCCTAGATCCAGCCCTCTTCCTAACTTCCCTCTTTTTTATGGAGAGTACTTGTATTTTTACTGTCACCCAGGTTTGCAACCTGAGCACCATTTGTAGGTCCTCACTCTCACTGCCCCCTTCTCCCTCCATATTTAATCAGTTTTCAAACCTTTCATTTTCCTCGGCTTTTCTCTACTCACACCACAACCCCCCTAATTCAGGCCCTCATCATCTCCTAGACTTTTGGAATAGCCTTCTTCTAGTTCGGCTCCCTCTAGCAAATCTCTTTCCTTTTTTCCATGCAAGTACTGAATTAATATTTCTTTTTTTGTTTATTTAGTATTTTATTCTTCCCCAGTGACACGTGAAAATAATTTTTTGACATTTGTTTTAAAAACTTTGAGCTCCTAATTGTCATTGACAAGGCAAGCAATTTGATAAAAGTTATATATGTCTAGTCATGCAAAACATTTCCGTAACAGTCATGTTATGAAAGAAAACATAGATAAAAAGCCCTCAAGAAAAATAAATTAGAAAAGTATACTTCAGTCTGCATTCAGACACCGTCAGTTCTCTCTCTAGGGGTGGATGCTATTTTTCATCTTAAGTCCTTCAGTTGTTTTGGATCATTGTATTGCTGCAAATAGCTCGGTCATTCACAGTTGATAATCATTACAATATTGCTTTTACTTTGTACACAGTACATTTCCCTTTGCAACAGCCCACAAAAGTCTTGCTAGGTTTTTCTAAGAGCATCCTGCTCATCACTTCTTATAGTACAATAGTTGAATTAACATTTCCAAAGTATCTATATGACCATGTCAGTCCTTTGCTCAAAACCATCAGTGGCTCCCTAGTGCCTTGAGGATTAAATGCAAACTTTTCTGACACTCGGAGACCTTCACATTTGGGCACTAACTTACCTATTTGGGATACTTGTGCCATATATCCCTCATGTCCTCTACACTCCAGCCAAACCATCCTGCTTTGTTGTTCCCTATGTATATCATTCTTTCTTCCGCTTTTGTTCAGGATGTCCCTGAATCCAGAAGGCTCTCCCTTTCATTTGTGCTTCTGGAAATTCCAGACTGCATTTATGGCTTTACTCAAGAGCCGCCTCCTTCAAGAAGCCTTTCCTGATTTCCCACATTGTTAGGCCCCCCACCCAAAAGGATTTTATATTTTCTTTGTATGAATAGTGCATTAACATATCTATGTGAAGATACCCTCTGTAATAATAATAATAATAATAATAAAATAACAATTAGGATTTATATAGCACTTTAAGTTTTACAAAATACTTTACATACTGTTCCTC
Source organism: Petaurus breviceps papuanus (assembly GCF_028583685.1). NCBI lineage: Eukaryota > Metazoa > Chordata > Mammalia > Diprotodontia > Petauridae > Petaurus > Petaurus breviceps. Next base: position 4,056,476 of record NW_027187369.1, on the reverse strand, counting down.
AGTTGATCTTCATAGCTACTTTGGTATCTCTCAGGTATTATTATTGTCTCTCTTTTACATATGAGGAAACTGAGGAAAATAACAGGTAAGTGATTTGCCTAAGGTCACAAAACTCATAAATGTCTGAGGCCAAATTTGAACTCCAGTCTTTTTGATGCCAAGTCCACTCCTCTTGTCAATTGATTCCTTGAGGTCACAAATTGTTTCAATTTTTTTTTTTTGCCTTTTGGAGAGCAATTGGGGTTAAGTGACTTGTCCTAAGTCACTCGGCTAGTAAGTGTGTCAAGTGTCTGAGGCTGGATTTGAATGCAGGTCTTCTTGACTCCGGGGCTGGTGCTCTATTCACTGTGCCACCAAGCCGCCCCAAACTGTTTCATTTTTGTCTTTGTATGTTGACCGAGTGCTTGGTAGGTGATTGCTGACTTGAAATGAATTGAACTAATACCCAGAGAAATTCAGTGTTTGGCTACCTCGGTACTATGTCTCCCACCTTGTTTGGGTCAAAGCCACCACTAGAACCCAGTTTTCCTGGCTCTCAGTCACTTGTACTTCCAAAGCCAGTCAGAGAGGATTGTTCTATGGGAGTGAGCTATACATTCTTCTTCTGATGTTCTTTAAGAACAATACTTTTTTCTAGAAATAAAATTAAACAGGGAAAGAAAAATCAAATTAAGTAGGAGGAGCATGATGAAGTTCTCTCTATATACATTCATATTGAACATATTGTCATATTAGTCATGTTGTAAAGATGAATTAGAACCAATGGGGGGAACCATGAGAAAGGAGAAACAAAAACAAGAAAGAGAGAGAGGGTGAGAGAGAGAGCAAATAGTATACTTCCATAGTTCTTTCTCTGCATGTGGACAGCATTTTCCATCATGAGTCTTTTGGATTTGTCTTTGATCCTTGAATTGCTGAGGAGAGCTAAATTTATCAGTCATTACATAATGCTGCTCTTACTGTGTACAATGTTCTCCTGGTTCTGCTCATTTCACTCAGCATCAGTTCATATAAGTCTTTCCAGGTTTTTCTGAAGTGTGACTGCTCATCATTTCTTATAGCACAATATTATTCAATTACATTCATGTACCACAACTTGTTTAGCCATTCCGCATTTGATGGGCATCTCCCTCATTTTCCAATTGTTTGCCACCACAAAAAGAGCCGCTATAAATATGTTTGTACATGTGAGTCCTTTTCCCATTGTTATGATCTCTTTTGGATGCAGCCCTAGAAGTGGTATTGCTGGGCCAAAGGGTATGTGCACAAACTCAACATTTTAAAAACTGAAATCAACATCTTCCTTTTCTCTAAATCTCTCAGTACCACCAAGTGACCAGTCCCCTAGTCTTCAGAGCTCATAATTTTCTTTATCTCTTTCTTCTCTCTCCCCTTTTCCCTGACTTCTCTAATCCATTGAGTTTCTATTTTCCCTTCATTCTTTTCACATTGCACCATTCTTTCCACTCATACTGCCAAGACCCTAATTCAGGCCCTCATCCTGTCTTGCCTAGACTATTACAATTGCTTCTGAACTGGTTTCCCTACCTCAAATTTATCTCTTGTCCAATCCATCCTTCACACTGCTGCAAAAGTAATTCGTCTAAGGTTTAGATAGGTCTGACCAGGTAACTGCCCTGTTCAAAACCCCTTCACCATTTCCTTATTGCTTCTGTGCCACAATCTTAAACTCTTCAGTGTTTCCTTAGTGCCTCTATAATAGAATACAAACTCTTTAACTTGGAGTTTTAGGCCTTCCACCATACAAATGCCTCCAAACGCCTTTCGGCCCCACCTCTCATCATGCCCCTTCACATGTTGGATGTTGCTGGTACACTGTCCTCCATGTTTCCTTTAAGTCTCGAGTTGCCTTTTGTCCCATCTCTGCCATTCTAAACTCTTTCTTCAAGTCTCAGCTTGCCCATTTTCTATTTCTTCCACAAAGCCTTTTCTCATCTCCTAACTGGGTTTACCTCCCAGATCCCCAAGCACTTTGCTCATATCTAAGGCCCCTTATAACTCTGAATCTGTGATCTTATGATCTCCCCATGGTCCTTATTATACTGTTCCTTATATCATACTTATCTCGGTACATATCATGCCCTCACCCATAGCCTCAGGAAGAATGGGGCTGTGCTGGTTTTTATCTCTGTATCTATAGTACCTAGCAGAGTCTCTTGTGCAAAGTAGGTACTCCAATATAATGTCTACTACACACCACGCTGCCTTTTATTTTTGGCGAACTACAGCCCACTCTAGGCTATAGTTAATACAAATCTCCAAATACCCAGATTATACATATATATCTGGGTAGACTGTCCCCTCCCCCACTCCCCATATAATTCAGCCTGCTTTCTTAACTGGCATGAAATCTAGCTATGGTCTGTACGTAAGGGAAACAAAACCAGGTAAATAACATGGAGGAAGTCACAGGTGGATTGGTAATGAAGTCACAAAAACCCTCATTTCTGCCCAAGGTACCAACAAGTATGGACCAGTATGGCCAGACAGACAGTGCTGTAATTCAGCATCTATTTTTCCTGAGCTGTTTGGGGATACATACAGAAAAGACCAAATAATCAAAGGAAAATGAATCCTTGACCCTCAGCTCACATAACTCAAGGGTAGCTGGACTCATTTTCCTTGAGCATTTCTAAAAAAAAAATCACTTTTGGGCACAGCAAACATGGAAAGCTTCAACCTCCAATGAGATCTCCCCCCACACCCCCCTAATTTTATGAAGCTACTTAAGGGACAGGACAAGCAATTAACAAAATGATTGCTGGACCCTGATGATGACAGCTCTCTACATGAGGCAAAGGCACAAGTACTCCCTGGCTTTTGGCTGTTTTTTATCCCCCTTTGGATGAGCTAATTGGAAATGCATTTTCAAAGTCATACTTGGTTTAATGAAGATAGAGGTCAGGATGTGCTTTGGTCTATATTCCATTCACCACACAGCTGAATGTCTCTTTTCTGTGGACCTCTGGTCCCCCCATAGAGGTTTGGTGGTTTAATTTCATACAAATAATTCTAGTGAACTGTTGACAGCAGGAACATCTGGAAAATGTTGCATTTCCAAGTGCTCTCTGTCCCCTAGTAGCTCATCCTTTAGCACAAGCTGCTGGCCTCTTTCCTTCTGTGTTGTCTGCATCATGAACTGTCTCTGCCAACATGATATATTTAAAAAGTAAATAATCTGTAGGGGCTTGGGGAGGGGGGGGAAGGGGAGGGTTAACAGAAACCTGTGCTCTGGAAGTTTATTATCTGTGGACCTTCTAGATGGAATTATAGCCTCATATTTAGTGAGTGACCTAAAAAGAAGCAGGCCAATGCTGCAGGGCCCTTCCTCGAGGCTCTAACTATATAGCAAAATTAAACTGGGCACAAAAAAGGAGAAAAAATGCTTAAAAACAATTCCTTTGCACTGTTAAGGAAATTGGGGGTAAAATCTTTTGCAGTCTTTCACATTATTTTATAGTCTAGCAATATAATGGTTAGAGATTACTATTTAACTAAGACTCACTGGGCTGGTGACCTGTACTGTTTCTTATTCTATCACATAGGTATGCATTTGTGTTCCAGGTATTCATTTCAAGGGGATTCCCAATTTCTAAATAGGGGATGTGAACTTCGCAGTTCTCACATTCTTTCCATCATCACACCCATTCCAGCATCCTAGAAAATTTCTGATTTTGTTATTGTAATGAAGCCATGTGCAATTGGGGCCTTTCCTGCCCCCTCCCCCATGTGACACAGGAATATCTCTGTAGCTGCCAGGGGAAAGATAAATATCTATAGCCTTTTCTCCTTACTTTCCACTTCTCTCACTCTCTCTCTTTTTTTGCTTTTTGGAGCAGGGAAGGCAGGGCAATTCTGGTTAAGTGACATGACCAAGGTCACAAGGCTAGTAAATGTTAAGTGTTTGACGCCGGGTTTGAACTCAGTTCCTCCTGACTCCAGGGCTGGTGCTCTGTTTACTGAATCATCTAGTCACCGTTCTACTTTCTACTTCTTCACAGGAGACTTTAATTCTTACCAGGAGGGATTATAAGACGACATGGGCCAGAGGCTGCCACTCTGCTCTCCTCAGAATGAGGGAATACCAGGCTAGAATGATATCTATTCCCTTGAATATTATTAGTCTAGAGAATGAGGTTTTCAGGTTGGAGCTAACTCCTGATAGCTGTTCATATTTTTGGGGGGAAGCAAGGACCCCAAGCTTTGTATCTAAGGCTTTTCTCCTTTTCTTTCCAAATACCAGCTCCACAGTGAATACATATAGGAATTGTCAAAGAAAACCCATTTATTGAAATTGACAGCAAGACAGAAATCAGAGGAAGTCTACATAGGAGAATATATACCAGACACTTGAGAATGAAGGAGCTCTCCCATTGGGATCCAGGTAACTCCACTCCCTCAAGAGACAGTCCTGGATCTCAAAACTCCCTGAAGTCTGTAGTGTAGCAGCTGGGGATGGCAATGTGATGGCAACTGTCAGTTCTTCTCATATCCTCTCAGAGTCTTTACCATCAGCATCTGAAGTGGGCTTGGCCTTACCCAACTTCCCTCTTGAAGCTGGAGGCCAAAAACACCTGAACAAATCTGAAGGCCAAAGAGGATGGAATACGTCTAGTCTCTGTAGCTCCTGTAGGAGAAGGGAATTGATTTCCACCAATAAGGAGAGAGTTCCATACTGATTGCCTTTAGGACTGATTATATTAGTCTAAGGAGTTCCCCAGAAAGGGGGAAAACAATAAAATGAAATGGATGGATGGATGCATAGATAAGTGCACCAGTGTACGAATAGGAACAGGTCATTTATTCCCACACAGACAAAAAGGGGATACTAAGCATAAAAGTATCATAGTATATATTAACATAATTATTTAAGTAGTTTTCTGAGTCATAATTTATTGCTAATAGTACAGATTGAGTAGCAAAGATTGGATTTGAGGCCAGGGCTTTGGACTCAAAATCTCCCATTCTTTCTATTACTGTGTAACTGAGCCAAAGGTCCCAGCTCAGATACTCGGTAACTCACTCTCTTGTCTTGGGCAGATCATTTTCCCTTTCTCTTGATCACTTTCTTCATCTGTCAAATGAGGGAATTCAATTAGATGAGTTTTGATCTTATTTCTAGCTCTAAATCTAGGATCCTGTGAATTTCTGATACTACAATTATAACATGGTTTTTCTTTTTTCATTTAGTTATGTTTTTCTATTAAAAATAACTACTAAAGCTATGGTTCGATAGGCCATATAACGAGAGTGTGGTTTAAAGAAAAAAATTAAATGCTTAGGTATATTTGGATACCTAAGTACAATGTAGAAACAACTATGTACATCTGTGTTACCATAAAAGAACTTATATTTGAAAGATGGAGACAATATACATAAGAGAGTTGTGTTCAGGTAGGAGAATTTTGACTTGAGAAGTCACAATAGTGCTGGGGGATTGAATGATACACCCTTTCCAGTAACAATGGCAATGTTAATATGATTATGGTTCCAGTATTGGAAAGTGCCCAGGGATGTGGAAGAGGACTTATGTGGTGGCAGGAGACATGGCAAGGTCCATTGGTCCAGAGGATGCAGAAGAAGATTGGGCAAGCTACAACACCCACAAGATGACACAGAGAAGCTAACCTCCCAGTGAAGACAGCCCAGCAGGCCATTGGAAGTGGCCAGCACAGCGTGTTGGGAGCCAAGTGGAGCCCCACTGGAGCCCAAGGTTTTATCCTCAGGGCAGCCACAGACAGCCATCAGTTGGAGGGACTTCAGATCATTAGCAGTTGTGGTGGTTTCCAGAATTATCAACCCATAGATGCTAAGGACAAAATGAGAGGTCAGTGCAGTGTGGACTTTGGGACCTTGGAATTTGGGAATTCAGTGTGGCCTTTGCCCCTGGGACGAGAAGCAGCTGAGGCGTGGTGGCAGTGCAGCCACTGCCAACTGGATGCTTCAGGGCTCCTGGCCTCCAGATTGTAGGGGGACCAAGCAACCAGGCTGAGGGGTAATTGCTCTTGCTTTATCCTGCTTGGATCTGGATCACTCTCTGGGGTGGAGGTCCTGGGGTGCGTGACCAGTGTGCCAGAGCATGTTGAGCCTTCAGAGAGGACAACCAACTAACAGCTCAAGCAGCTGAGAAAATCCCAGCAACTGGGACAAAGCTCCCCACTCTGGTAGCAGAGTTCTACTGTGGGAAAAAGCTCAAAGGTCAAGTAATTGAGTGGCAACATGAGCAAATGAGGAAAGCAAGGCAAACACAGCAATCTGACTCTGGATTCCTTTTTTGGGGACAGAAAGGATCAGGGCATGGAACAGGAGGAAGACAGCTCTGAACTCCTGCACCAGAAGCTTCCAAGAAAAGAATAAGCTTCCTACAGGCCATAGAGGAGCTTAAGAAGGACTATGAAAACCAAATAAGAAAAGTGGAGGAAAAATTGGGAAGAGAAATGACAGTGATGCAAGAAAATTATAAAATGAGAGTCAACAACCTGACTGAAGAAAATAACACCTTAAAAATAGACTAACTCAAATGGCAAAAGAGGCTCAAAAAAGCAAATGAGAAGAATGACTTAAAAAGCCAAATTTTCTGGATGGAAAAAGAATCTCAAAAGCTCACTGAAGAGAATCATTCATTCAGAATTAGGTTGGAGCAATTGGAAGCTAGTGACTTTATGAGAAATCAAGTTACTATTAAACAGATCCAAACAAATGAAAAAAATAGAAGGCAATGTGAAATATCTCATTGAAAAAAACCACTGACCTGGAAAATAGATCCAGGGGAGAGAATTTAAAACTTATTGGACAACCTGAAAGCCATGATCAAAAAAGAACCTAGAAATCATACTTCAAGAAATTCTCGAGGAAAATTGCCCTGATGTTTTAGAACCAGAGGGCAAAATAGAGGTTGAAAGAATCCACCATTCACCTCCTGAAAAAGATCCCCAAAAGAAAACTCCTAGGAATATTATAGCCAGGTTCCAGAGTTCTCAGATCAAGGAGAAAATATTACAAGCAGCCAGGAAGAAACAATATCAATACTGTAGAAACACAATCAGGATAACACAGGATCTGGCAGCTTCTACACTGATGGATCGAAGGGCTTGGAATATGATATTCTGGTGGTCAAAGGAGCTGGGATTAAAACCAAGGATCACCTACCCAGCAAAACTGAGTATCATGTTTCAGGGGAAATTTTGGTCATTCAGTGGAATAGAGGACTTTCAAGCATTCTTTATGAAAAAACCAGAGTTGAATAGAAAATTTGACATTCAGATATAAGAAGCAAGAGAAACATGAGAAGGTAAACCAGGGAAAAGAAATCATAAGGACCTTATCAAAGTTGAACTACTTACATTCCTACATAGGAAAAATGATAATTGTAACTTATGCAACTTTTCTCAGTATGAGAATAGTTGAAGGGAATAGAAATGTATATATATATATATATATATATAAAATAGAATAGAAATGTGTATATATGGGAGAGAATAGATTGGAGGAGGGAATATTCAGTGGGATCATTGTTTTGGGGTGGTTGGTAAGGGAAAAATGGGGAGAAAATTTTCGACTCAAAATCATGTGGAAATGAGTGAAGTAAACTAAATTATAAAAAAAGAGAGAAAAAGGAAAAAAGAAACAAAAGAAAAAAGGGTAGAATGTAAAGCCTGGCTGGATTTGGCCAAATCCAAATACATAGAATGGAGCCATATTGTGAAGTCCTTTATTCTACATTGGAGGTTCTTGACCATTTTGTATACATATCATGGATCCCTCTGGCAGTCTAGTGAAGCCTTGTTAGAAAAAAAATGTTGCCTCTATTCATAATTGAAGGAAATGCTAAATTTTAGTTAGAGGTTATTGAAAATGAATTAATTTTTCCCATCTAAATTCACAGACCTCATGAATTCTCTCCATGGATCCCTTAGACTTCAGGTTAAGAAACCCTCTCCTAGAGGTAATAGACAATCACTGATGGCTTTTGAAATGGGGAGTCATATGGTCAGTCTTGTGCTTTAGGAAGGTTATTTTGTATATTGTTAGCATGTTGATCCCCCTATTAGTCTGTTATTCAAGTATTTATTCAATGTGTGTTAGGTATTTATTCAGTGCTCATTATGTGCCAAATACTATGTTAAGCCATGGGAATATAAATAAAGTGAAGGACACTTCCTGCCCTCAAGGTGTTTGCATTCTCATGAGGGAAGACCACACTGAAAAGGGTGCTAAAACAGCCAGAAGAAGTACATGATAGACAAGTTTCTGTGGCCATGAGGGGGGCGCGGCGGGGCGCAGGGTACAGCCTGTAGAGAAATGAACATGTGTTTGGCCTAGACCCTTTATTTGAAATGAAGCTTTTTGGAGGAACCAGCCAATCAGAGAGAGAGGCCATAGAGGAAGTAGGTGCTTCCAGTGTGAGAAGTAGTCCAGGGGTGGAGTGAGCTTCCAGGGTGAAGAGATTGCTATGAAACAGTAGAAACAAATCCCTTGGAGATGAATCAGGAATGCAGCCTAGAGGCAAATGTAAGCTCCATTAGACTGTACGCCCTTTGAGGTCAAGGCCCATGTATTTATGGCCTTTATTTGAGTCCTTTTATATGATGCCTATCACATAGTAAAGGATTAGTAAATGTGGGTTGACTGACAAAAGGGAACTTGGAGTGATCCAGAGACATTTGAAATCTAGATAGATGAGGAAGAAACCAAATTTCCTAGTATTAGCAGGATCAGCACTGTGCAGAATTGTTAATCAGGGTATATATGGCTCAAGAGACCCTTCTTCTTTTTTCTTAATTGTTGTCCCAGCTCTCAGTGCTTCTTCAACCACCTGCCCTTCAGTAACCCTCACCCCTACACCTGATGCAGATTTGGCACCTGGTACCTTCACAAGCTTATCCAGTGCTTAGAAGAGTGCCTAGCACATAGTAGGTGCTTAATAAATTCTTGCTAACTTGGTACGGTTGTAGAAATCATGCTCCTATAACAGGAAAGCTATTCGATAACCTAAGTCACACTAGAGTTTAAAAGTTTCTCAGAGAGGTTTACCTGGGTAGGACAATTAACACAAAGGAACGATTTACTAAAATTGAAACAGCAGGAAGTAATAAGGGGGCAGAGCCTGTCAACATGAAAAAAAAATGCAAGGCACTTCCTTTGCCAGCACATAAGGCTGGTCCTCAGTAATTTTTAGATTTTACTATTTTTCCAATAACATGTAAAAATAAATTTTACCATTCCTTCTTTTTTAATTTTCAGTTCCAAATTCTTGTCCTCCTTTTCTACCCTCCACCTTCCTCGAGTAGGCAAACAAATTGATATAGATTATACATGGGAAGTCATGCAGAACATATTTCCATATTAGCCATTTTGCAAAAGAAAAAACAGATGAAAGGAGGCCAAGGAAAATACAGTAAAAAATAGTCTGCTTCTTTCTATATTCAGACTCCATTAGTTCTTTCTCTACAGGTGGATAGCATTTTTCATCATAAGTCCTTCAGAATTACCTTGGATCATTGTACTGCTGAGAATGGCTAAGACATTCACAGTTGGTCATCTTTATGATATTGCTGTCACTGTGCACAATGTTCTCCTGGTTCTGCTCACTTCACTTCACTTTAATTCATTTAAGTTTTCCAAGTTTTTTTTTTCTGAAACCTCCTTCTTGTCATTTCTTATAGTACAATAGCATTGTGTCACAATCATATACCACAGCTTGTTCAGCCATTCCCCATTTGATGAGCATCTTTTCAATTTCCAATCCTTTACCACCATGGCCCTCTGTATTAATGACCATATCTAATTTTTATTGAACATTAAACTATCTCTGCAAACCTCGAAAGTGAACCTGTTCCCCTTTGCTCCATCTTTTAAGATTTTCTCAAATCAGTTATTCCCTTTACCATCTACCTGACATGCCACGAGAATTTTCAAAAGATAAAGTAAGCAAATCATTTCCATAACCACAAGTGCTAAGGAATAAGCTTGCAAACTTATTACAAAGAATTCTGTGCAATAACAATGACTTTCTCATCTTCTATAGATTTTTTAAAATATCCTTTCCTCTGAAAACCTCCTCCTGGAGAAGAAATCTACGACTTCATAAAAAGAAACCTTCACATAGACAGTAATCTGTGATTAACAGTAGTCAGGAGAGTATGAGTAAGTTACTGCTGATAAAGACAAATCTTGGCTTGAAGCCTAAAGCCCTGTACCACACACAGCATGGTAGATGGATGTGTGTGTGCTGCCCCAGGAAACTGATGCTTGGGATGCTTGTGTCCTGCTGGGGGGAGATCTAGGTCAAATACTAAAAAAGTAGTTTCAGATCATAACTGTGCTTTGGAAGATTATTGTTTGCTCCCTTTTAAAACAAATTATTCCAGTGGTAAATCCAGGTGAGACTGCTTGCCAAATAGACATCTTCCCTGATCATAAAGTAGTGCAATGTGGCATGGCAAAACCCCTCTGAACAGAAGTGTCCAAGAAGTAGGATGTTATGGTTCACTGAATGTTCTTATCAATTGAGGGTCGTCTTTTAATCATTTCTGTTGGCATTCTTTGTAGAATAGTTGAGTCTACTTTCCTGCCTTAGTAAGGCGAGTAAGTTAAGATAAATGAATCTTTGATGACTTTATGGCCTTGTAATGCTATAGTGTCCTCATTTTGAACTTGAATTCACATTTCACAGCACTGTGGAAAGCAAATAATAATTCACATTTATATGGTGTGCCTAGTTTTATAAAGCCAGAATATATAAGAAGCTGGACTAGATTTATCCTGAGCACAGGCCAACCTTTGGAAGTTAGTTTTGGGTTATATTCCTCATAGAATCATATTATCTGTTCAATAAATTCAATTTCCCCCCAAAATTTTAAGTACCATTTACAAGTAAGGCAGATGACTGTAGTACACAAAATGAAACAATTATTACCCTCAAAAGAATTCATATTTTAGTACTTTATTGGCATTTGTCTTGTACAGAAAACCTAGTTAAATTGAGAACTTAGGTCAGTTGAGTCCTTTGTTTTTCTAGAACCATGTATCTTAATACTTGTGAAAAGGTGTACAGTTAATGTTCTTCACTTTTCTTGTATTGACTACTCATGAGAAATGAAAACTTAGGATTCCCCTCCCCCTCCCACATCCCATATGCTTTTATAGTTTTTTCTTTACTGTATCATCACGCCAATGGACTATTCCAAGTATGTGAAACTTACTGGCTAAAGTTCACAGGTTAGAATCAAGGTTGTGTGACACCAAAAGCCTGTCTGAGATCAAGCTGGTTAATTTTCAGGTAGTACTGACAATAACCAAACAGATGGTTGGCTGTTGTCATTTGGCCCATCTTCGACGGTACTGTAGACCAGTACTGAAGTGATGTAGCTGTGGCCATTAGTTTCAACTAGGAAATTCATCAAAATCAGCCATGTTGTACTCTGGTGAAAAAGTCAAGTTGTAGATATGACATTTCTCCAAGGGGAGAATTCCTTTCTTGATCACCCTTTTCAGTATCTTTAGTCTTCCTGAATCTAGCTCAAATCCATTATGTCCCACTTTATAAGCCTCTTTTGTTTTGCAGATAGTTTTCTGTGAAGAGAGGGAACATAATGATTACTGTTCTCCTGATTAAAGGAGAATATTAGTGAGCTACTTTATTCTTTTCCTCATATTTTTTGTTTTCCAACCCTTAGGCCAATTTCCTTTCAGTTCTTAAATTTGTAGGACGGCCTAAGAGCAATGGCTGGAAGTCTCAAAGCAACAAATTAGGATTGATTTAGGGAAAAAAAAACTTTCCAACAATTAGTTCTCCAAAAATGGAATAGACTGCCTAGGGAGAAAACTTTAGGAAGCCTTGAAGCAAAGGCAGGATATGGATGGAGTCTTGCTCAGCTCTGGGTTTGGGTAGATGGCCTAGAACGTCTCTTTTAGCTCAGATTTGGTGTCTCTCTGCAAACATTTCCTTGGGATAAAACGATCATGAGAACAATAACATTAACCACCATGTCCATCAACATCAGTGGCAACACAACAGTTAGCAGTAGCCATGATTATTCTCAAATACACAGGCCTTCTATTGCAAATACAAGAACCCAGCTCACCAACCAGGAGGTCAAGTCCCAGAACTCAGAGAATGTGTGATGATGAGCAGAACAGAGGCTCTCAAGCCAAGTAGGCCTGGGATAGAAGGGAATAATGTTGTGCATAAATGGATTTTTAATGCTGCATTTCAAATTTAAGATATGGTATTAATGATTTAGTCTGATGTTAGTTGCCTCTCTCCATTTCAGGCCCATAATGACAAGCTTCCTTTTTAATGTTCAGGACCTGCTGTGCCAATGGTACTTTTAACAAAATACATTTGCTTCTGGCTTTGTGACATGGCCTCACACTGAGATAAACACAATTAACAAGATCTATTTAAATTCTGGCTTTTTGGTACTTATTTATTAATGGGTCTTTAAGATTGCTCTTCCCTTTTTATTTGAAAATACATTCAGCCAAGATCATCTTTTCTTGTGTGCTTTCCATACTTAAAAATAGTATGCTTGATTGATTTCTTCATGGCACAGAAATGATGTGTGTAATCATACAAATGGCCATTCTTTTTTTTTCCCAACCTTGAGGTGAGTAGTCTTCAGAAGAAGTAAACACAGATAAAACCATCATCATGATGGTACAATAGTACAGTCGTAAGGGGGCTTCCTTTTTGAACAATCATTTATTTTGTCTCTAGTTTAAAAAACTGCATTATGTAGACAAATACCTGTCTGTCATCTATCTGTCTGCCTGTTGTATTTATATTCCTATTTTAATCACTGTTGGTTACTGACACTGTGATCACTTTGTGCAGAACCTTGCATGGAAAGCAAAGATTCGGCCCTCAGAATGGAATGAACTTTACAAAGTAAGATAGAACAAATTTTTCTAAACCTGGGCCACAGGGCAGAGATTCCAGGCTAAAAGTTCAGATTAAACCATAAACCCCCAAGAAGAAGGCCAAATTTCCATATGGTTTAGTCTCCATCTCAAGGAGTTTATACTATAGTAGGAGAAGCAGAGGGTACCAGTTTCAAAAGAAAATGCTTACAGACTTGAATGCTTGAAGTCCAAGCAGAATAAAGAACAGACTTGTATATAAGAGAAATGCCTAGAGTTTGAAGAAAGCAAGTTTTGAAGGGCAGTTTGGAACATGGTTTGCATACTGTTCATTGTCTCTTTTTCAATCCTTTCTCTAATACTTTCTGTTAGTCTTTATCCTAGATCAGAGGTATCCCCCAGATCATTGTTCAGTGTTGAGGGTCTGTATTCATTATGAGCACCACATTTCCCAGTAATTAGGTAGACAAAGTGACTGTTCATACCCAGACCCAGAATTGTACCATGCTCCCTCCCTAAGCTCTCAGGAGATTAGGAAAGCTAGTTTTCATCTATCTGTCTGTCTGTCTGTCTCTGTCTCTCCCTCTCTTTCATCCCACTCCCTTGCCAAAAGCTTTTACATTTTAGTGTTGCTTAATCCCTTCCTTTACACTGGGAGTTTGCAAACTACAGTCTATGGGCCAAATCTGTCCTGCTACCTATTTCTGTATGCCCTGTGAGTTAAGAATTTTTTATATTTTTCTTTATTTGAATTTTAAAAAATTAAATTAAAACAAATTTTTCTTTATTTAAAAGTTAAAACTTTTTTCTTTTATTTTTTTTTTTAAAGCAATAGGGGTTAAGTAACTTGCTCAAGGTTACAGGGCCAGTTATTTCTGGGTGTGGTGCTGAGTATCTGAGCCCGGATTCGATCCCCAGGTCATCCTTACACAGGGGCCAGTGCTTTTACTCGCTGAGCCACCTGGCCGCCCCTAAGCAATTGGGGTTAAGTAACTTGCTCAAGGTTACACGGCCAGGTGTTTCTGGGTGGGTGCTAAGTGTCTGAGCCTGGGATTCGATCTCCAGGTCTTCTCAACACTGGAGTCGGTGTTCTTACTCGCTGTGCTACCTGGCCGCCCCAAAACTTTTTTCTTTTAAAAAAATGGAAAGAATATTCTTAGTTCATAGGATATATGGAAACAGGCAGCAGGCTGGATCTGGCTTTTCATCAAATCCCTTGCTCTAGTCAAAGCTTTGTTACTTGCTGCCCCAGCACCACTTCTGCTGTTGTTACCATACACATGCTACCATGATGGCTGACATGACTGTCACCATACCCTTAGTTATTCTGGAATGAGATAGCCAGGACTACTATGTCTCCAGCTACTTAACCCATATCCACCTCTTTTGTTAGATCCACAGCCCCATCCAGCAGGGGTAAGTAATCCTCCAGAATCACTGATTGACTTACAGGAAAGTCTCCAGCCCTTTGCTCCTTGCTGCCTGACTTAGGATAACTCTTACTGGCCTCTTTTCCCCTTCATGCATCCATGCTGTATTCTCTCATATAGTTGATGCCTTCCCTTCCCAAATATATCTTTGCAGCTGCCTTTCCAGCTTCCATGATTTTTTTCTATTCCCCCTCCCACCACCTCACTTGTCCTATTAGCGTCAGATCATAGAAAGTACCCTCAAGAAAGCATTAGAGACACCAGAAGGGAAGAGACAAACCTGGGGGCTTAATGATAGGAATGTATTCAACTTTATAAGATAATAGTTTTCTAGTTGTTCAAAATCAATGATGAACTTGTAGAAAAGAACTTCTCTTTTTAGCCTGAGTGAGTAGCAGTATCGTTTCTGCTGCTCCCTACATGGTCAGTGATGTTGGGGTCCCAATGTCAGAATGATGCAGTCATATCATAGGAGGAAAATCTTTATCCTTCCATTGCATTCCTAAAGAAGCTGGACTGCGATGGCTGAGTTGTGTTGCTTAAAAACATGCGGCAATATTGACTTTTTCTGCTTCATTCATTTCCCACATCAGTTCTTTATGAAAACAGGTGCTGTAATGGAATTTTCTGTAATTGAGAATTTGTAATGCTAGAATCTTGTAAAACATCCACGTGTTAAAAGATCTCCATTTCTTTTCCTCTAAAAGCTTTCCTATTAGCATGGTCATGAAAATACCTCATGACTTAAAAGACTTTGACCATAGTGTATTATGGTGTGATTGTGTATTTCACTGCAAGCCTAGAGATGAAATGTCTGAGTAGCTCATTTCAGGTTGTATTCCTTTCATACAACATTTAGGATGATAGAACATGGCTAGATATTATACTGAAATTTCTTGCCCACTACCCCATACTTAATGATAACAGTAATAATTGGCAGGAACACAAGAAGGAACAGGTATATAAACTGATACAAATATTTCCTTTATCATTTGAGCTATTCTTTTTTTTTTTTTTTGCTTTTTGGAGGGCAATTGGGGTTGTAACTTGCCCAAGGTCACGCAACTAGTTTTTGTGTTAAGGGTCTGAGGCCGGATTTGAACTCAGGTCCTCTTGACTCCAGGGCCGATGCTCTATTCACTGCGCCACCTAGCCGCCCCTATTTGAGCTATTCTTAAACTCATAAATTCCAGCCCTTCTTGTTGGCTTTAAGGTTTACAAAACTCTTATGAATATTATCTCATTTCATTCTCTCCACAACCCTGATAAGTAAATGCTTTTATTATCCTCATTTTATAAATGAGGAAATTGTGACAGAGAAAGGCTAATTGACTTGCCCAGGGTCAAACAGCTAGTGTCTGTCTAAGGCAAGATTCAAACTCAGGTCTTCCAACTGATCTTTCTTCATAGATTTCACTTTGTATCTCCTCACATACATTACATTGGTAAACCATATACAACATTCCATCTCTTAGCCTTTGTAGAAGCTACCTCAATTGCCTTGATTTCTTATCACCCCCCTGCCCCCGCCACCTCACAAAATCAGTGTCTTACCTCCTTCAAGGTATGCCTCAATTATAACCACCCAGAGGAGAGAGTTTCTAATTTCTCCTCCCTACTTCTTAAGATGGCCTACCAGCCCTCTCTCCAAACCCCCATTATACAGAATATGTTTTGCATATGCTTATCTATTTAAAAGCTCTTTCCTCCAGTAGAATGTCATGGGGGCCTTCCTTGAAGGTCACTTTGAATCATCAATGTTTAACATAGTACTCAGTACATACTAGGCATTCAGTAAATATTTGTTGAATTAAATTGAATACCTGATTCCTGATCTAGTGCTTGACCCATGATTCAATGTTGCCTTTCTCACTGTGACTACATTCATTGCCTTCATTTTTCTCTCCCTTTTCATCTTTCTTAATTAAGCCAATACTCGTTTTTGTTTTGAAGTGACATTCAGGGGGTTAAGTGACTTACCCAAGGTCACACAGCCACTAATTATCAGGTGTCTGAGGGTAGATTTGAACTCAGGTCCTCCTGACTCCAGGGCCTGTGTTCTATCCTCTGTGCCACCTAGCTATGCCCCCCCACTCTCTTTTTTTTTTATCACAGTATATAATCTTTTTGAGGGCAGGGAGTATTTTTTGTTCTGTTAATGCATCCCTAGCACCTAGCATGTAGTTGGCACATGATCAGTGCTTGTTTAAGTGAATTATACCTCTCTCTCTTTTCCCTCGAGTCCTTCCTCCTTGCCTTTGGGGAAGGTCTGTTAGTGCCCCTGGAAGCAGGCACTTCATTCTGAAGAGGTTACTGACTCCTCTCTCAGCAGAAGGCCCAAAGGCCCTGGTAGGATGAGGTTTCCATAGGCTACCCTACTATCTAGCTGCATCCCTCTGGGGTGGTAACATTTAAATATTTATATGGAAGAGAGTTTGCCAGGTTCATAATAAGCACAAGGAAAATAAATTCATTATGCTTAGGGTGATTACTTTTTACCACAAAGTCTTCTACAGGGCAGCTGTTTATTTTCAGTGTTCATTTTCTTCGATCATTCAGGTAGACAGATGTTCTTTTAGGGCATTTCTGTTCATTTAAGTAACTCCTTTGAATTGTAAATCTACTACCACATTTACTTCTAAAAATTCAGCCTGGAGCTCACAGTTCTATCATCAGAAAAATCTTTAGATTAGTAATTCAAAAAAAATCTCCATGTTCTAGGTATTTTGAACACATACAAAGACTGTGCATCATAAATTACCTTAATTCATCAGAACTTGGGTAAAACAAGATACTTTTTTATGTGACTACAGAATGTCTTCATAATTCCTGGACAAGATAAAATATTGCAGTGGGCATATCGTCATAAAATTATACAAGTGTGCTTCACTTTATGCAATTGGTGTATTCCTGCCAATGTGGGTGTGGTTAAGCATATAAATTCCAAACCTTCTGCCACACAAATTTAAAACACAGCGGTTGAGTGAGTTTCTTAGACTGTGTCTATGCAATATTAAAACATCTGGCAAATTCATTGAAGGAAAAATCTGTCAAATTGGTCGTTTGGCATCTTGTAGCTGAAATAGCTGAATGACAGTATATATCTTTTATTTTACAATCAGTTGTGTTGGTTTCATATGGGCATAACCTTAAAGACAACCAACAATAAGCTTAAGTTAGATCAGCAAGGAATTATGGAAATGTATTTTTTTGGGATGAACTGGCCAGTTAATTTACTTTTTAAAGAAGTTTTTAGATTATAGCATCACATATTAAGACCTGGAAGAGACCTCAGAGGCAAGCTAGTCCAACTCCCCTCATTTTTCAAAGGAGGAAACTAAGGCCCAAGGTCGGGGAAGCAGCTAGGCCATGGTCAGATGTAAGTGCATAAATTGAGAGAAGGAAGGGATCTCAGAGGTCATCTAATTAGACTGCTGATTGTTCCAGTTACCCCTGATCACCACAAATTGGACTCTTCATTGTGACATAGAAATTCAGTTGGGCAAAAACAATAAGTAACACATCTGAAAGCATGTGTAGCTTTCTGTCCCTCTAGTGCCCCATTTCTCTAATGAAAATATGTCTTTATTCCAGAGCCAAGATAAAGTATTACAATTAATCAGAATTAGGTGGCCTTACAACATGGTTTTGTTTATATTATTTTATTCATTGTGTATATTATTTTCCTGGTTCTGCTTGCTTCACTCTGTATCACTCCATATAAGTCTTCTTGTTTGTTTGTTATCATATTAATCTTTGATTATGATATAACAACAATCAATTACATTTGTAAACCAGAGTTTGTTCAGACATTGGTGAATCAAAGGCACTGACTTTGTTTCTAGTATTTAGCTACCACAAAAAATACAGTTGTCAATATTTTCTTTTATATGAGGCCTTTCTTTCTTGTTTTGGCCGCCCTACCTACAAATTTATGAATCACTAGGTTAGGCCAATCAGTTTTACTAAATTCTACCCCTCCCCCCCCAAAAAAAAACAAAAATAAAAGGTTATCTTTAGAGGAAAAAAAGTTATCTTTAGAGAAGTCTAAGAGACTTCATGTTTGGGTAAGAAAATAAAACAGTGCAAGAAATTTCAGGTTTTTTTTTCTTCTCAGGTATAAATTTTTAATATGCAGGTTGCCTGATTCACCTAGTGATCAACATTTTTTGGCAAAAAAATAATCCTAATAATATACTTGAAAAGGAAAAGTCACAAACACTCAACTCATTCAGTTAGAAGAGGGTGCTAATGAAGTCTCCATCCATCAGCTGATCCCAGTTCATACAACATAGCATCATGGTCTAGACCTATAGACTGCTCAATTCCCAGATTCTGATCTTGGCCTACTATTTCTTTCCTATGCCTAAGGCTATGTCTGGAAGTGGATGGCATATGACTACTGCTTACACTGAAACTATGTCTCCTCTTGTTTCTGGAGTGAATTGGTTTATTATAACATTTTGAAATCATCATTGATGCTTCAACAAAAACAGTATAATTGTTTGCAATAACATTGCAACATTATTAATGAAATTGATTTATTGTTATCTTTCTCTGTGTTGCCACTCCATCTTTTGAATTTCAGTATCTTATATTCTTAAAATGAGTTTGATAGAGTGCCTTCTGTTACTGAGGGGAAATTTTTTGGTTTTTTTGCTTTTTGGAGGGCAGTTGGGGTTAAGTTACTTGTTCAAAGTCACATGGCTAGTAAGTTTGTCAAGTGTCTGAGGCCGGATTTGAACTCAGGTCCTCCTGATTCCAGGGCTGGTGCTCTATTGACTGTGACACCTAGATGCCCTGGGAATTTTTTTTAACATAGGTTATATAACTCATAAAACATTTGATAAAATTCCTTGTAAATCCACATGGTCCCACTTTCCACCTCACCTTTGCCCTCCCCTAGCCACACTCCGTGACAATTCATCTATGCCTTGCCTGACTTCTTTTTCTTAGGGTGCATTGTTTAAAGTCTCTGTTTTTATTGGTATGAGTAATTTATATATCTTTTGTTTTTCTTTTATTGGTTTGGGTAATTTATATTTTTTGAAAATATTCATCAACTTCCATTGAAATCCCAGTTTTGAGGGCATGATAGTTTACAGTTATTATTTTTATTTCTTTTCTGTTGTGATTTCACCTTGTTCATTTTTTAATTTTGGTAACTTGATTTTCCCCAGCCTTTTTTGCCATCAACTAATGGTTTGTTTTCCTAGCCTTTAAAAGAACAGTTCTTAATTTTCTTATTTCAGTAGTCTTTATTTTATGTTTCTTAATTTCCATAATTTTCTAGATTTCTTCTTTTGTACTTGTGTTAGACTTACTAATTTGTTTATTTTGAGTCTTTTTTAATTGAATGCTTAGTTCATTGATTCTTTCTTTTTTTTCTGTTTCATTAAAATAAGGTTTTAGAGATATAAATTTTCCCTGGAAGATGGCTTTTTCTTTCAAATTTTTTCAATTGCATGCTCACTCCATCTATTTTGCTATGTGTTATAAGTATATGCAAGTTATAAATTAATATAAGTATAAATAGGATATATGCATTTTCTAAATAACTATTTCACCTGTATATATAGATATATACATATTAATGTTATCTTATAATTATATTTAAGATAATCACTTATTATTTCTATGATTTGTTCTTTTATCTAATAATTTTTTTTTTCCAGGATGTCATTATTTAGTCTCTATTGAGGTTTATATTTTTCCTCTAATTTCCTTTACTCTTTACTATGTTTTAATAGTTGTGTGCTCTAGAAATTTTTTTCTTTACTCATTTTTATGATTCATTTACACCCTTATATATGATTAGTTTTTTCAAAGATACTGTGAGCTACTGAGGAATATGTCTTTTAAAAAATTTACTTATAGAAGTCAGCATTGTTCAGTCAAATTTCCAACAATGTTTTCAACTTGTTATTTTCCTTTGTGTTTGTCTTAATGTTGTATTTATCCAGTTCTGAGAAAAGAATATTAAATTCTCTTAGTATTATTGTGCTGCTAAATATTTATTTTGTTTTATTTATGCATATTGAGAGGTAATGTATTATAATGGGTAGAGTTCTGGACTTAGGAGTCAAGAATACTTGGGTTCAAATACTGCTTCTGAGACTTACTAGTTGTGGGTTTCTGGGCAAGACACTGAATCTCTCTGTTCCCCAGTTTCTATATAAAGTAAGGGAGCTGACTCAATGGCCCTTTACCTTCCTTCCAAAACAAAAGTTATGATCCTATGAACTTATTTTGTGCATATGTATTCAGTATTATTTCTTTTTTTAATGTTGGTAGTAACTTTAAATGTAACAGAGGTTTCTTATTTTTATTTTTGTCTCTCTTGGCATAACTACTTTACTCTAATTTACTTGAGATCATGAAAGCCACTCCACTTTTTTTGAAGGTGTCTGATGCATAAGAGATTTTATTTCTTCCCTTCATTTTTACTCTGTAGGTCTTAAGTGTGTTTTTTATGTAGAAAATTTGTTATTTAATATGCATTCCTTCTTTCTCCTTCTACTTACTGGGTAATTTCATGCATTTGCATTTAGGGTTTTAAATGTTAAGTGTGTGTTCTCTTGTTACAGCTAGAGATGCAGATATAGATACCTCTATCTTAGGAAAATGGACAAAGATGGAGACGGACATATGGATAGATAGCATTAAATATGTACATCTACACATTCACATACAGGTATATGCATATACCTGTATATGTACATATATCTATGTATGCATATAGGTGTATATATATATATACATCTATATATTGATATGTATTTTATTTCATTCAAATTAATGTTTCAATGCATATATATGTGTGTGTGTATGTGTATATAGCTATATACGTATATGTATATATTAATTTACTTCTTCCACCTCCTTTACTGCATTTTTCCATTATCTTTTACCATTTAGATGTTTTAATGTGTTATAGCTTTCTTTGCATTCTTGATGTTTCTTGGATGATGTATTATTTTTCTTTTGCATTTTTTGGGAGGGGGGAAGGTAGGGTAATTGGGGTTAAGTGACTGACTTGTCCAGGTTCACACAATTAGTTTTTGTGTTGTTTCTGAGGCCGGATTTGAACTCAGGTCCTCCTGATTCCAGGGCCAGTGTTCTATTCACTACAACATCTACCTGCCCCAAGAGAATTATTTTTCTAATGAAGATCAAATAATACATGAAAGACTCTGCCATTCCAACATTCATAGATATGTCTATCCCTAAACACATGAAAACACTTTGTTTCATATTCTTTTCTTGCTCTCTGAAAATATTTAATTTTCTTCTGTTCAGTTTGTATGTTGAAAATTCTGCTTGCTACTGGTCTTTTGAAGGAGTAATTTAGATTCTTCCTTTTTAGTGAGCATCCAGTTATTTTGTTTGCTATGTAGGCTTAGCTTTGGAGAGTATATTGTTTTTGAGTGCCAACCAATATTCTTGGCTCTTTGGAATATCATTTACCAATTATTTTTCTTCACTTTCCTGTATGCACTAGATTATGAACTCCTTGAGGGCAGGTACTTAATTATTTTAATGTTTTTGTACTTACAGTGTATGGAAAGTAATGGACACTTAATAAATGATGGTTAGATGAATGGAAAAAAATAAACGTTATTAAAAACATATGCTGTGCTCAGTCTACCTCTATACTCAACAGAATAGCTATATTGAATCAGAAAAACATCCTGTAGAGTAAAGGAACTCTGCCACATTTCTGGAAGACCAATCCACCACACAATCTGGGCTTTTTATAGCTTTAGACTTCTTGACCAAGTAAGCCCATAGCATGGTTTTCTTGCTTCTTTAGAAGAAAATTACCCCCAGTCTCTGTAAAATAAATACTATTTCTTCAAGAAATGTATATTCAGAGTGGTTTTTCTTGGAATATGAAAGTTTTATTCCTTGTTGCCTTTGTAGTTTGTTCTTCAATATTGTAGTTCTGCAATTTGACTATGATGTTTCTTTGTGAGTTAACCTCAAGGTTTCATTCTATTGGTATTCTTTGGATTCTCTTGAAATAGACTCCCTTGTCTATTTACACTATATCTGAACAGTTATTTTTTATATAATTTCTTGAATATGGCATTCAGGCTTCTGTTTTGTGCTATGTTTATAGAATATTTGTAATTCTTAGATTATCTCTTCTCAACTTACTTTCAGTGTCAGTATTTTTGTTTTGTAGAGTTCTTGTGTTCTTCAAGTCTTGTTTTAGATTTGTTGAATTTTGATTTTTATTACATTATTTTTTTCTTTTCTTTTTGCATTTTTACATTCAAATTCTATTTTTGTCTTTTTATACACTACTATTATGGGTAATGTCTCTGTCTTTCTAAAAACATTAGTCATTTGTTTGACTTATTTATTTCTTACTTAAGAGCTCTAATTTCTTTCCTTATGTATATTATAGTTTTATTAAACTATTTCATTGCTCTTCTAAGTCATTCCTGACCATAATTATAACAGGAAGTCAAACAGAAGTTTTAACAATAACTTCACCTGCCTTAGAGGATTGATTATTGGGTAATTTCCCTGTTTTACAAAGTACTTGTCCATTGAGATAACTCTTCTCAAAATATTTCTTCATTTCTCCTCCCCAGTTAGCCTCATTTTGCCTGTCTTTATCACTCTGCTGATTTTTCTGAGCTTTTCTTGCTATAAATGCACTTCTACCTGACTTCCTTCTGAGGTACTAGAATGGTGGACCCTTCCCCACCCCATACTGCCTGTTCTTTTCTTTTAGACCACCAGGATTGGTTGTGATTTGTATCCCTCAAGAGGTAAAATTGATCAGCTGGGAAACGACATCAGGGAAAAAATGTTGAGCTAATTCTCCAGCTCTATTCTTTCATCCAGCTCTATTCTTCTAGGGTTTTTCCTCCTTTTTAAGACTGACATTCTTTATTATTTAGGCTGTCCCCTCGGGCATGGTCATGAAGGGATTAGGGAAGGATTCTTCTAGACACTGCTGAGGTAGTGGTCGGAGAAGCTTTTGCAATTAGAGCTCTTCTCCATCTTTCATTCTTGTGTTACATTAAATAACTTCTAAGCATTACTGTGTTTCTAATCGTATCCTTTCTCCAAAATTTTTCCTCCTAAGCTTCACATTCCTTCAACATGAGCCTGCTTTCTTTCTCCCAGAGACTTGTGTCTGCTCTAAATCAGGAACTCCAACCAGCCCTGGGATCAGTATTCTCTCTGGGACATTACCAAGAATATAACATAACTCAAGTAGTCAGTGCTTACATCAGCAGTCTCTGCAAAGGACACAGCTCTCTCTGGACTGGAAGGGCTAAGGGCTGTGGCTTTGAAAGCTAAGTACTGAAGTGCCAAGAGATAGCAGGTTTCTGGTGGCCTTCAGAATGGCATCTTCCCTAGATACTACTTGAAGGTAGGCACAGATATTTATGGTTACAACTACAGCATCCTCAAGAGCTACAGGGCTACCCTGGCTCTGTCCACTGGTAGATTTTAGGGAACTTTGATAAGGGAAAGTAGGGCAAGAGTACCAAGAATGTGAGATAGGCTTCACTTATTCTTTTTCCTGTAAGAATACCTCCCAACAAAATTCTTTCAATTTTCCTTTTATTGTCCTTGTTAAACTTGTTGCACTTTTCCCCTTTACTTGCTTATTTAAGTTGTAGAATACTTGGCCCCCAGTTACCTCACTCTTTTCAGCATTCTTCCCATTGAATTCGAATGAGTTATTTATTTGAAAAGTAAGAGAAGATTCCCTACTTAAAATGGTCTGTGGATAAGCTAAAAATGAATATACATCCTGGACATATCAAGGTCATTTGATAAATTAGAAGTGACTGAAGATATATGCTTTTCACAATTAGGGATAGAGAAGGCTTAACCAAACAGGAGATAGAAGAGATGATTAAAGATAAAATAGACAATTTTGACAGAACAAAATTTAAAAAGTTCTAAACAAATAAAATCAAATTTAAAAAAGAAACAATTGGCAAGAGAAATGACAATTGAAATATTCCTTATACCCCGAAAATTGGCAAAACTGATGAAAAATGAGAATAGTTAAGATGTATGGATTGTGGAAGACAGGTACATTAATACAGTGTTGGTGTAGCTGCATCCATTCTGGACATCAACTTGGCATTACTGAAATAAAAAGATAGCCCTATATTGTTTGTTTCACCTTGACCCCGTGATACTGGACATATACCCCATAGAAGTGAAAGATGGAAACAAAATATTTACCAAAATATTCATAGCAATACTCTGTGATAGCAAGGAGCTAGAAAGAAAAAAAAAGTGCTTATCATTTGGGGAATGGCATTTTAAAAAAGCCATGGTACCTGCTTCTTGTCCTTTTGACAAGGTGTAAGAAATTATAGGCTATAAAGGTACTGGGATGTTATTGTGCAATAAGGTACCATGAATTTGAGGAATTCAGAGAGATGTGGGAGGTTAAAACAAGAAGAACCAACAGAACAATGTAAGTAATGATGCATTTAAAAGAAGCTGAAATGTAAGTAACCAAAAAATCACTAAAGGCAATGGGACAAAGATGATGAAACCTATCTTCCTTCTTCTAGCAGAGAAGTGGGGGCAACTAGGAAAGGATATTGTTTACACTGTAAAATTTTATCACATTGCTGTTTTCCCTTGTGGATAAAAGGAAGGGAGGGAGGGAAATAGGAAGGAAAGAAGGAAGAAAACAAGCATTTTAAAAATTCATCCTATATGCCAACACTGTGCAAATCTTTATTTTTTATTTATTGTTAACATTCATTTAAAAAAATAGTTTCAAATTTTCTCCCCCCTCTAGGTTTACCTTAAGAAGGAAAGCAATGTATCAATTATACATGTGAAGTCAGGAAAAAATATTTCCATAAAAGCCATGTTGCAAAACAATGAAAATAAAAAGCAAGAAACATAAAGTGAAAAAACATGTTTCAGTTTACACCTACATTTCATCAGTTCTCTCTCTGGAGGCGGATAGCATTTTTCATCATGGGTCCTTCGGAATAATCTTGGATCATTGAATTGATCAGACTAGCTAAATCACTGTTGATCATCATTATAATATTGGTGTTATTGTGTACAATGTTCTCTTGGTTCTGCTCACTTCACTGTATCAGTTCATGTAAGTCTTCCCAGGTTTTTCTGAAACCATCCCTTTCATCCTTTTTATAGAACAACATATCACAATCATAAACCACAGCTTTTTGGTTGTTCCCCAAATGATTGGCATCCTCTTAATTTCTGATTCTTTGCCACCCAAAAAAAGAGTTGCTATACTTATTTTTGTACATACAAGTCCTTGTCCCATTTCTTTGATCTCTTTGAGATACAAACTTAGTAGCAGTACTACTGGGCCAAAGGGTATGCTTAGTTTTATACCCTTGTGGGTATAGTTTCAAATTGTTTTCCAGAATATTTGGGCTAATTCACAACTCCTCCAACAATGTGTTAATGTCCCTGTTTTTTCACATCCCTTGCAGCATTTACCATTTTCCTTTTCTGTCATGTTAGCCAATCAGATGGAAGTGAGGTGGTACCTTAGAGTTGTCTTAATTTGCATTCCTCTAATCAGTACTGATTTAGAGCATGTTTTCATATGCCTATCTATTTTGCTAATCATTTTTACTAATATTATCTCATTTGATGCTCACAAAAGCCCCAGGAGATAGATGTTATTATTGCCCCCATTTTGCAATTGAGGTAACTGCATCAGACAGAAGTTAAGTGACTTACCCTAAATAACAGTGATAGTGAATGTCTCAGCCTGTGTCTGAACTCAGATCTTCCTGTTACCAGGCCCAGCACTTTATTTACAGCACTACTTAGTTGCCTAGAAAACCATCAAAATAATTTCATGTAAAGTCAATTAATTATAATTTTAAAAATAATGTGGCTCCTGTATCATATAAAGACAGACCCATGGTTTCCAACATATTGCCTTAGGTACCTTAAACGTCATGGAACTCTTGGAAGAGATAGAGGCAAATCTGTATGGGAATACATGAATAAGCATCCATTTTCTCTCTTTCAATGAAATCAGTAATACCTCACACCTGTATGTAGGACTATTTCTGAAAGATATGTGCATTCTTTTGTGAATAAGGATATAAAATTCAGTTAAATATATTACTGAATTTATAGTAGATTTTGTCATATATTTTCTCAATCATTGCATTCTAATGCTTCCATGTGGTACTGTCTTTAGAATTTTGGTATACCAAAAGGGGATCATTATACTTGAAAGTTTATGAACCACTAGTTAGACCATATTTTCTCATTCCATGGTTAGAAAACTAGTGAAGAACACTTACCTCCAACCAACCAGAAAGTCTGATGTTTACTGAAGTAAGAAATATGAGGAAAAATGCATCTTAGGGGAATTTTAAAGATGCTTTATGAATATTTGTTTGCTTACAACATTTTTCTCATTTGGAAAAACATTTGATTCAGAGCATTCAATTCCATCAAAAAGCTATGCATATTTAAGCTTGTCAAACTGATGATCTTCTCCACAATACCCATATAATTTGAACCATTCTATATAGTCTCAGTTGACATAATGCTTGATAAAGACAAAGAAACTATCTCTAATTGCTTTATTCTATTACTAATGGACTCATTATTGGGATGGAGATACTGTTACAGTTAATTTCAGAGATACCCTAAAAAAGGAAGTACCTAATGTGTCTTTTCCATTTTTCTTTGAGTCATTTTGTTTTATGGTTTAAAAACCTTCAACATTGAAAGATTGAAGAACTGCCATAGGAGGACATTAGAGCTGTATACAATAGTTCCAAAACTTTTAACAGTATTGATATGTCTGGATTTAAATTCTAGCATGTATTGTGAAGCAAATAGCTTTAAGGTTTATAGAACCTACTCACAATTTTCTTGTTGACCTATGAGCATTTTTAAATCACTCACTTTAAGTAACTATATTAATAATAGTGCCACTATAGTTTTCTATACTGCCTTTTAGCCAGATTATATGAATGTACTTTGGGGCGACTTCTGCCATCACTGAAAGAGTAGGATATGTGGGTCAAAATTTCTAAAGGACAATCATTTCCTTCCAGAAACTATGCCTATAATCCTAGTTACGGCCACCAAGTGAGTTGATGGTTATGCACCCATATGTGAGTTATTTGAGACTATCATATCCACATTTGAATATTTTAAAATATTTTAAAAATAGTAATATATAAATTAGGTACTCTGTCCATGCTTTCATATAAAACTAAGGGAAAATAATATTTCAATTAAGGTTTAAAAGAAATTTAAAATTCTGGGCATATTAGAGTACCCTCATGACTAACTTCAATTCTATTCATATCAGTTTTTACCTAAGTTCCTCTAACTCTAGTTTTAATTGTTTTATATTTAATTTTTTATTTCTGAAAAGCTTCCTCACAATAAAAATATTCTCCAGCCCTCATCTTGCCCATGATCGGCCCTGTAAGTCACCAGCAACTTTTATTAAAATAAATTTTCGGTGTCTTCTGTTTTTAAATCATGCCACTCAAGTTGATATGTTCATATCAGATATGGAGTTTGGAATTTCTTCTTGGGAAAATTGTTTTGTGGTTTATTGGAAACTAGATTGCTGAGTTTAATTATTTCTAATTCTTTCTTGATAAGTTGATCCCATTGAAATTATTACCTATTTTTTTTTCAAATCAGTACCAAATACCTTTGATGCTTGTTGCTTTATAATGTCGTTTGATATCTGGAAGCACTAAAGAATACCGAATGCCGAGCAAAACAGACTATTTTGTTTTGTTTTGTTATCTTTCTTGTGGTTCCTCCTATTTGTTCTGGTTCCTCTATACAATATGATTAATGTGAAAGTATGTTTAATGGGAATGTATGTGTAGAGCTTATATCAGATTGCATGCTGTCTTGGGGAAGGAGGAGGAAATTTAAAACTTATGGAAGTGAATGTTGAAAAGTAAAATGAAATAATTTTTAAAATATAACCACATGCAAGGCAGTCTTCTATGTAGTGGGAATAAAATGACATAGTACCTGCCCTTAAGAAATTTACAATATATAAGTGGGGGGTCAGAGAGGGGATAATGAGATATATATGTGTGTTTGTGTGTGTGTGTGTGTACAAGTAAATAGAAAAGATAAGAATATGAGGGGGTATATTCAGCAATGTTATTTAGGAAAAATAAAGAAAGAAGAGAATGTTTTTAGCCAGGAAAGGGGAAATCTGTGAAGGAGGTGCTTCCTGCTATCATAATCAAGCATTTATTAGTTGCTTACTATGGTCTTGGAGATGACTTCGTTAGATACTGCAGAATCAGAGAGTTTGAGAATTAAAGGAGACCTCAGAGGGTACCTAATCTAACTTATACATGAATAGGAATCCTTATTATACAAGTGGACATCCAGTTTTTCTTGAAGACCCCCATGAATGGGACCCCACTACTTACCAAGGAATCCCAGTCTACTTTGAGGCAGATTTACTTATTAACATTTATGTTCTTTATTCAAATGAATTTTCCCTTTAACTTCAACCCATTTCTACTAGTTCTAATCAAATTATAGGCAATTCTCCATTGCATCACTAAAGGATCAACCATAACCCTGGTGCCCTTTAAAAAGTAAGATACTTTATCAGTCAAGACAGGTTTTAGAATCATTTTGAGCAAAACTTATTAAGGCATAGAAGGGGTTTCTTTTTTCTCCCCTCTCCCTTTCCCATTGAAATGTCCAGTGAGGTTGTAGTTCAGTTGTGGTTTGTATCAGCAAGATGAGTCAAGAAGAGAAGTAGTCCTAGCAATCAGGATTTGAACCACAGAGTAGCAAAGGTCAACGGTACCTCAGCTCAATGAACTGCTCGTCAGTCATGTTATGCCCAATGAGAGAGCATGAGAAAGGGGCTTGGGGCCCTGCAGTACAGAGAAATTAGTTGTTTTGTTGTCATGTGTTCCTTAAGTTATGTGCCTCTCTAATAATATACCCTGCTTTGGGGTCCATTCTTTTCAAAGTTATTGTGTATACTTGTGGATGACTTGAAGCATAACATTAAAAAAAGATTATAATGACTCGTTCCATCACTTCCTGGCAAATAAAGCAAGAAGAAATGGAAGTAGTGTCAGATTTTATATTATGGGGTTCAAAGATCACTGCAGATAGCAACTGCAGCCATGAAATTAAAAGATGCTTGTTCCTTAGAAGGAAAGCTATGGCAAATCTGGAAAGCATACTAAAAAGTAGAAACATCATCTTGCAAACAAAGGTCCATATAGTCAAAACTATCCTTTTTCAGTAGTTATGTGTGGCTGGGAGAATTGGATTATAAGAAAACCTTATTGCTACAAAATTTACATTTTTGATTTATGGCATTGGAGAAGACTTTTGAGAGCCTTTGGACAGCAAGGAGATCAAAGCATTAAATACTTAAAGAAATTAATTCATACTACTCATTGCACAGACAAATACTGAAGCTGAAACTTAAAAACTCTGGCCATATTGATGTTGAAGAAGATTGAATGTGAAAGGAAAAGAGGAGGGCAGATGATGAGATGGCTAGCTAGTGTCATGGAAGCAACAGACATGGACTTAGACTTTGGGAGATGGTGGAGGATAGAAAGGCCTGGCATGCTATGGTACCTGTCATCATGAAGAGTCAGACATCACTGAAGGAATGAATGGCAAGTGGTTCAAGTGCGATGTCATTTTAATAAATACCATTCCTTTAAGTTGATTGAGTCAACTTATTGAGTAATAAAGGTACATTCATCGGTGGGCGCTCATGAGCAATAATTTTAAGACTTTAGACTTATGGAAGATGTTGCCATAAACAAAATAGGGAAATAGAGGGATCCGATTAAGGTGGGAACTGTTGTCCCTTGTAAATAAACATTTGCCACTTTGATGATGATTTTTTGCCAAAAAAAATTTTGAAGTTCATTTTAAGTTTAATAAACATGTTTACAGTAGATATTAATTAAACTGGAGCAAATTTTCTGCACATTTAAAAACACAAATTTGCATATAACATAAGAGAAGTATTTCTAAATACAGTTACCATGATTTCCAGAAATTCTGCAGCATACCTTGACTTTATCATATCTTTCCCTCTTAGATATTGTTTTTATCTTTTTATTTGCCTATGGTAATTTAATGTGTGTTAATTTAATATGTGTCGGGGCGGCCAGGTAGCACAGCGAGTAAGAGCACCGGCTCCAGTGTTGGGATGACCTGGGGATCGAATCTGGGCCCCGACACTTATCACCCACCCAGAAACACCTGGCCGTGTAACCTTGAGCAAGTTACTTAACCCCAATTGCTTAGGGGCGGCCAGGTGGCTTAGTAAGTAAGAGCACCGGCTCCAGTGTCGGGATGACCTGGGGATCAAATCCGGGCTCAGATACTTAGCACCACACCCAGAAATAACTGGCCGTGTAACCTTGAGCAAGTTACTTAACTCCAATTGCTTAAAAAAAATTAATGTGTGTAAATATTGTTTCCCCAGTTAGATTGTTAACTCCTTGAAATCAGAGACTGAGACATATCCTTCATAAAGTCATGATGGAGTAGAAAAGGTAGGGACACCCCTGAGTTCTCCCAAATTCTCTTCCAAACAACTTTAAATAATGCTCCAAAATGAATTCTGGATCATCAGAACCCACAAAAGAATTGGCCAAATTAGGAGGAAAATACACACACATACATACATGCATACATGCATACATACATACATACATATATACACACAGAGCCATACATATATACACACACACATTCACTGAAGAGAAGAATACCTTAAAAGGCAGAATTGGCCACATGGAAAAAGATGAACAAAACTTCACTGAAAAAAGAACTCCTTAAAAAGTAGAATCGGGCAAGTAGAAAAGGGGGTGAGCTTTTGATCAATGAAGAAAATAATTCCTCAAAATTCAAATTGGGCAGCTTGAAGCTGAGGATTCCATGATATATAAAGAAATAATAAAACAAAATTACAATGCAAAATAATAGAAGAAAATTTGGAATACCTCATTGGAAAAAAACAACTCATCTAGAAAATAGATGGAGGAGAGATAATTTAAGAATTATAGGACTGCCTGAAAGCCATGATAAAAAGAGTCTAGACATTGTCTTTCAAGAAGTTATCAAGGAAAACTGCTAAGATATTCTAAAACCAGAGAGTAAAATAGAAATGGAAAGAATCCACTAATCACTTCTTGAAAGAGATCCCCAAATGAAAGCTCCCAGGAATGTTATATGGCTCTCAGTTCAAGGAGGGAATATTACAGGCAGCCAGAAAGAAATGATTCAAACATCATAGATCCACAGCAGAACAACACAAGGTTTAGCAGCTTCCACATTAAAGGGTCAGTGGTTTCGGAATATGATATTCTCAAGGGCAAAGGGGCTAAGATTACAGCTAAGAATCACCTATCTAGGAAAAGAAAAGTATAATCCTTCAGGGGAAAAGATAGACATTCGATGAAATAAAGGACTTTCAAACAATCCTGATGAAAAGACTAGAGCTGAGGAGAAAATTTGACTTTCAATTCTAATATTCAAGAGAAGCATAAGAAAGTAAACAGAAAAAAAAAAGAAATTATAAGGGATTCAATTGGGTTAAACCGTTGACATTTATACATGCACAGATACTTGTCACTCCTAAAACTTTATCATTATTTGAACAGTTAAAACGTGTATATTTAACTCACAGAGGTGTGAGTTGAATAGAATGGGATGATATCCAAAAAAATAAAATAAAATTAATGGGTGAGAAAGAGGAATCTATTGGGAGAAGGGGAAAGGGAGAAATAGAATGGTGTAAATTATCTCACATAAAAGAGGCATGAAATAACTTTTATGGTGGAGAGGAATGTAGAGGTTGTAGGGTATGGATTACTCAAAACGTATTCTCATCAGAATTGGAGAAAATAGCATACACCCTCAGTTGGGCATAGAAATTTATATTACCCTACAGGAAAGTAGGAGAGGAAGAGGATAAGAGAGGGATGTGCAGGGTGGGTGAGGCAGAGCTGAGAAAAGGGAGGGTAGATTGGGGGAGGTGACAGAAGTAAAACACCTTTGAGCATAGACAATGAAAGAAGAGGATAAGCAGGAGGGAATAGAATGGAGTGAAATGCAGTAATCATAACTGTGAAAAAATGTTTACAGAAAGTTTCTCTGATAAAGTCCTCATTTCTTAAATATATAGATAACTATGTCAAATTTATATGAATACAAGTTATTCCTCAACTGATAAATTATCAAAGGCAGTTTTTTAGATGAAGTAATCATAGCTACATATTGTCACATGAAAAAATACTCTAAATCATTGTTGATTAGAGAAATGCAAATTTAAGCAACTCTGAATTACTGCCCTACATCTATCAGATTGGCTAATATGACAGAAAAGCAAAATGATAAAAGTTGGAAGGCATGTGGGAAAATTGAGATACTAATGCACTATTGATGGAATCGTGTAATGCGTAAACCATTCTGAAGAGCAGTTTGGAACTATGCCCAAATAGCTATAAAACCATGCATACCCTTTCACCTAATAATACCAAGGAGAAAAAAATGAAAAGGACCTATACGTACAAAAATATTTATAACAGCCCTTTTAGTGGTGGAATTGGAATTCCGTAGAATTGGAAATTGAGGGGATTCCCATCAATTGGGGAATGCCTGAACAAGCTGTAATATATGATTGTGAGGGAATATTATTGTACCATAAGAAATGATGAGCAGGGTACTCTTAGAAAAAACCTGGGAAGACTTACATGAACTGATGCAAAGTGAAGTTAAAGTAATATTGAACAATAATTGATTGTGAATTGTTAAGTTATTCTCAGCAATACTGTGATCCAAGACAGTTCCAAAGGACATAATGGTGAAAAATGCTATCCATCTCTAGATAGACCTGATGGAGTCTGAATGATGATTGAAACATATTTAAAAAAAACTTTCTTTATTTTTCTTGGGTTTTTTTTGGTCTGTGTTTTCTTTGACAAGATGACTAATAGGGAAATATATTTTGCATGACTGTACATGCATAAATCTATGTCAAATTACTTGCCTTCTCAATGAGGGGGAAAGTGAGAGGGAGAGAGAATTTGCAACTTACAATTTAAAAAAATAAGCAGGGTTAAATTGTTTTTATACTTAATTGGGGAAAATAAGATATTAAATAAATACATGAAGGGGAAAAAAGAGGAAAAAAAGGAAAGCTCAGTTCCATTTTTAAAAAACCAGTTCTTTTTTTTTTTCTTTTTTGGGTGATGTGTAGACATAGACTAAGCTTTGGGGAATATACACTATCCATTCTGCAATTAAATTCCAATCTTCTCTTCCAACTGCTTTTCGAGAAAGTGCTGATGGTGAGCAAAATATAATATTTGTCTTACCACCTTTCCCTTGTTCTTCTTGCTTTCTCTCTGATAGATGTGCTAATGAACAGGGAAATTGCCAAAATGCAGGGAGTGGAGCAAAGCAGAAACAGAAACAGGAGGAAGGAATTATGACCCCCAAAGAGGTCTTAGAATGAATTCTTTTTATCATTAGTTGTATCAGTATCATTTAGTGTGTATACATACATATATACATACATACACACATACAGGTATATATACTTATATGTGTGTACACATGTGTACATATATATGCATATAAACATATATTGGGTATAGATATATATGTATTTAAACACACTTACAGTGTGTGTATATCTATATATATCTATACAGATACATATATACATGCAAATTTATATATATATTTGTGTATCTATATCTATCCCTATATAGATGCATATCCATACTGTATGTGTATGTTCTGTAATTGATTCTGCCAGATAGTACAAAAATCCAATTCTCAAAGCTAGCTTATTTCACAAGTTTTCATCAAATGTATTTATTGAGTTGCTGATAAATATTAAGTGACTTTCTTGCCCATGATAGTAATGATAACTGTGTTTTATTTCATCCTTTCAGGGTTCCAAAGAAATAAAACTCGGTGATATTTCTAGTATCGTAAAGGTTGAAGAGCAAAGGACATGATAAAATCAGCCCAGATATTCTCTTTAGATATACTCTGTCTGTATGTGGCCATATAACAGTTTCCTCCCCCCACTCCATAACACATACTCCAAATGCAAAGGTTGGTGAGATCTCTTTGATTTGCAGGTGACAAATAGTCTCCCGGGCTTCTTTGCTCCTGTTCCACTAGCCTTAGATTCTGCTGATTCACAGACCACCTCAACCCTTTACTGAAATGAAAGGGAAATCATTGAATTAGTTAAAAGCATGGAATTACCAGAGAGGCAGCATGGTATAGTAAAATAGAAAACCGGACTTAGATTCAAGAAGGCTGGGACACAGTTCTACCTCTGATCCCTTACTATGTGACTTAACTCCTTAGTGTTTTTTGTAACTTTCTAAGACTTTAGGTTGTTGAAAAAGTGTTGACCTAGATTGGAGAAAGGAATTTCCTCATATAGGAGTTCTCTATAATAAGGAAATCACAGTGCCAGTCACATTCAGTATCCCTATGGTAAGACCAAGGAAATTAATTTGGAGCAACTCTTCTAACACCTATGGGTTGTGAGCAGAAGGTTATAAATCTCATGCATTCCTTGCCCCAGGACCTGACCATATAGCCTCAAGGCCAATCTAGAGAAGTTAGAACACTTTAGAAGCCTTTAAGCCCATCACCATAGTACCTTGACTCCATATCATAGGAGGCAAAATCTTTCTAGGATACTGCTTCTGCTTTAAAAAAAATGACCATATTAACAATTATGAATATCTCTATATGCAAAGAATGGAAAAAAGATGATTGCATATGTAACTGTAAATCTATTATGCATATATTGTTTAATTTTTAAGAAGTATGTATTGTTTTGTGTTAAAAATGAGTACATATTTAGTTGAACATAATGCCAACATAACTTTCTTTGTCTTTGTTCCTTTCTGTAATTCTTTCTTTCTTCTGTGTACTTTAACAGATGATTCATTGACCCTGTAATCCTTTTTCCTATTTTTTTGCCTATCACTACCTCTCTCCCTTCCCTCCTTTCTTCCCATCCCAAATTAAACCTTCCCTTGTTACAAATAAGTGTAGTCAGCTCTATCAACTTAATTAATTATTATTGCTAGGCACTGGCTAATCATTGGCTATGTGTGTGAGGTGGGGAATAATATCTAAGTGGGATTACTCCATTGGCCAAATTAAATGTTTGAATATTATGAGATCCTCAGGAATAGAATATTGATATTATTGTAAGCATGTAATTTTACCTACCCATTCTATTCTTCACTAATTCAATTTGGCAAACATTAAGTCCCTACTCATTCAAGAGAAGAGGGAATATAGCATAGAAGTTAGAAAGCTCTTATGTAAGTCAGGAAGGCCTGGCCTCAGGTCCCTCTTCTGACATCTACTGGCTGTGTAACCTTGGGCAAGTCACTTAAGCTTACAATGCTTCAAGCAACTTTCAAAGACTAATGGGTACAATGGTAGAGACAGTTTTCTTGTACTAATGAATTCTGGGAGAGATACCTATTACCCTCCAAAAAAAATTGTAAGGTGACAGACTAGCTACTGGGGATACAAAGAAACGGAAGAACAGCTCTTGCCCTCATAGCATAAAGAGTTCCTGTAGTAGAAACTGCTTCCTATCTCCTTTTGGGTCCACAGACCGCAATGGAAACGAAAGCAGGAGACTTTGTTTTTTGACTGATATAAATTGCTGTGTACCTTGTCCTGTTTACAGGAAAGTAATAAAAGTTAATATGTCACTGTAACATCACAGACTTTGTAGGTGTCATGAATATGGACCAGGTTGCTGTTAATAAATTTGCTTGAGGTAGCCAGGTGGTGCTGCAATGAATAGAGTGCTGGGCTTGGGGTCAGGAAGACCCAGTTTGACTTCAGACACTCATTATCTGTGTAACCTTGGACAAGTCACTTAACCTCTGGCTCATTTTCCTCAAATGTAAAATGAAGCACCTACCTCCTAGGGTCATTGTAAGGATAAAAGTGAGATAATATTTGTAAAGAATCTAGCACACTATGTAAATGCTAGCTATTATTATTATTATTATCATTATAGGAATAACTCTTCTTTGCCTTTGTGGACAAAATGTGAATATCTGCCAAGACTCATTTTTAAGGCAGTAAAATAGGAATAATCCAAATATAAATGTAGCAAATTGGCAAAATGGTCCATTACTTTCATAGCTAATAACATCGTGATGTTTAAGAGGGTCATCAAATTGCAGAGCACTGTATTTATATGCTATCGGAAAATACCTAGATGCAGACATTATGCTTTTAAAGGAGCCCAGAAGACATTTGTATCTGTTTCCCTGTGTTTTGATTTCAGGAAACTTCTGTTCATACTGGAGTTGTGATTTGGGGAGCCAGAGTCCCGAAGTCAGTTTTCAAAAGCTGCAGGAAATACAGTTAATTCAAATACCGGGTGAGTGTTGATTGCTGCTAATTTTTGTTTGGGAGTTTGGGGGATTTTTCCTTCTCCCTAAAGGAGAGTGCTCCTTTAGCACTTCTTTCTAAAAGGCTGAGGATCTCTGGGCCAGTGATCCCACCCACGTACAATGATGTTGATTTTACTTACCATGCTCTTAAGGAATCTTTTATTTGAAGTTAGACTCATGTCTCAGTGATGCCATATTTGCTTACAGCCTTTTGGAACCAGCTTATTGACATCACAAAAGTCACAGTCTCATGACTTCCTAACTGTAGGACAGAGCAAGTTTGCAGATAATTTTAGATGGACAGGCAAGGTGAACAAAGGGTTTCTCACTTCTGTCTCTAGTGATGACTGCCCTTTGAACCTAATCAAAAGTGCAGCCTTATGTGCAACACCTGCTCAGTCAGATAGTGACTAGGGCAATTCTGTTAGTTACATCTGGAACTAGAGACCTATGTGACTCTGTGTTGTATATCTAGGAGTGGTCTAAAATAAAGTATTTAACTGCATATATCTTGTCTGTACCTAATGATTTGTATGTTCCCTCTCCTATTAGAATATGAACTCCTTGAGGACAGGGACTATATTTTTACCTTTGTTTCCTCCATATTTAGCAAAGTGCCTCCCACATAGTAAGCGCTTAATAAATGCTTGTTAACTGCCCTTATCAGCTCGTTGACATTTTCACATCAATTGAGTCAGTGACATCAGAATATTTTTGTCACCATTTCACTGGGTTTCTACTGCTGCTAGAAATATGTTTATAAAAAATGTGTTTATCAGTCACAGTAATCATTTTTACCAGTATGTTTTGGTTCGCTTTGTCCTGGTACTCATGATCTGGTCCTAGGCCCACCACAGGCTACAACGTCCACACCTCATTTTTGACCATCATGGGCAATCAATACACAAGGTACTCTGATAGCCATCAGAGAAATAAAAAAATTGGGTACTCAAAATCAGAGCCAGTAGAGCACAAACTTTCTAACAAGTTAGAAAAGCTTTAGCCAAGGAAAGGTGAATGCTCCTGCCCAAGGAAGATCCAAGCTAAGTCTGGCAGACTGACTGCCATGGATGAATTCTTTGTTCATAGTGTCCCATGTAAGGAAGACAATTGGAAAGTAACCCAGTTCTCTTTGTCCCCCTTCTTCAAAGATGGTACAAGAATGGCATCAAAGGGGACAAAGGATACCAGGAATCATACAACTTTAATTAATGGTATCTTTATCCAGTGACAAGGAATATCCATAGCAACATCATTAATATTAACATTTTCAGTGTACATGAAACCAGAAGACATGGTTGCCATCAAAGAGGAGGACATATAGGAAGGGACAGAAGAAGGGGAGAGATTTGGTGACTGGTAACTCTGCTGAAGGCTGCCAAAGAAGGTATTTTTGACCTGGTAACTGTAATAAAGAGGTCTGCTGTCTTCCTGAGGTGCGAATACAAAACACAACAGTGAATTCACCAGATTTGTTGAGACAGATAACTACTCCTCACTTCCTCTGATGTATGAAAATAGACACAAATGATAAAGGAAACATTGCTAAAGATTACATACAAAGTCTTGAGTAAGAAACTGAAGACCTAGTGGGAAAGTGGGGGGTTGGAGTAAGTGGTATTTTCATCACTGCTCCCCATAGAAATAAAGGCATTCAGAACAAGAAAATAGATTTCATTTTAGAGGATATTTGAAAAGGAGATTTGGATTTTGGTGTTACAACCTAAAAAAAGGCGATATATTCCATGTTCTTCTAATTTACTTATGATATCCACCTTATGTCTAGGTCATGTATCCATTTTGACCTTATTATTATTATTACTATGGAATATATCGCCTATCAAATTTATAGATAGGAGAAGAATTTATGAATAAGCAAGAGACAGATGGCAGTATGAAATGTAAATTGGACAATTTTGATTACATTAAATTTAAAAGTTCACGTACAAACAAAACCAATATAGCTATGATTAAAAGGAAAGCAGAAAATTGGGGGAAATGTTTTATAGTTCCTTGAATAAAGGCCTTGTATTTCAAATACATAGATAACTTTATCAAATTTATAAGAATGTGGGTCATTCCTCAGTTAATAAATGGTCAAAGGTTATAAAGAGGCAGTCTTTGGAATAAGAAACCAAAGTTGTATGTGTGTGTGTGTGTGTGTGTGTATAGTCATATAAAAATGCTCAAAATCATTATTGATTAGAGAAAAGCAAATTAAAATAACTTTGACATAACATCAGGTTGGCTAAAATGATAGAAAGGGAAAATGCCATATGTTTGAGAGAATATACAAAAATTGCAACATTGAACTAATCTGGCCATTTTGGAGAACAATCTGGAATTATGCCTAGAATTATAAAATTGCACATACCCTTTGATGCAGCAGTGCCACTACTAGGTCTCCCAAGGTGATGAAAAAAAGAGGAAAAGAATTGATGTATTAAAAATTCAGCAGCTCTCTTTGTGGTGGCAAAGAACTGGAAACTGAGAGGATTTCCATCACTTGAGCAGTGGCTGAATAAGCTGTGGTATACAATTGTGATATACAATTGT
Source organism: Petaurus breviceps papuanus (assembly GCF_028583685.1). Taxonomy (NCBI): domain Eukaryota; kingdom Metazoa; phylum Chordata; class Mammalia; order Diprotodontia; family Petauridae; genus Petaurus; species Petaurus breviceps. The sequence goes on along the minus strand of NW_027187369.1, from coordinate 4,017,145 downwards.
GATGGAAGACTACTGTGCTATAAGAAATAATGAGCAGGTTGATTTTAGAAAAACATGGAAAGACTTGCATGAGATTATATAGAGTGAAATGAGCAGAACCAAGAGAACATTGTATCATAGTAACAGCAATATTGTTCAAAGTGTATATGCGAATGGCTAAGTTATTCTGAGTTATGTGAGTGTTCAGATGTACTACAAAGGACCTATGAAGGAAGTTGCTATCCACTTCCAGAGAATAAACTAATATGTGAAACTTTCTGTTATATCATTTCAAAAACTGATCTGTCATATGTTGACTTCCCCTGGTGTGGAGCTGGGAGGGAGGGAGAGAACTTGGAACTCAAATGTGAACAAACAAATAAGTAAAGTTTTTTAAAAAGTTCTTGGAAAATGCAATATTATTGTGGGAACATTTTACAGACTTCCTGGATAACAGAAATAAATGATTTTGGGAAATAACATAGACTATCACAGAGGGATGATATCATACTGTTGAGAGACTGCAGTTATCCTGATATCTGCTAGAACTCTCTGCCCAAATCTGAGAGATTAATTTCTTGACTTGCCTTAATGATAATTTCCTCTTTTAAAAAGTGGAGGAAACAACGGAGAAAATATCTGTTTTGGTTTTGATTCTCTCTTGCAAATATAAGTTTTGCTATGGTGGAAACAATGGCACCTTTGGCAGCTCTCTTTTAGAGTTTGTGGCAGAGTGGTTGATAAAAAACTGGATATAGTCTTTCCTTCTTTCCTTCCTTCCTTCCTTCCTTCCTTCCTTCCTTCCTTCCTTCCTTCCTTCCTTCCTTCCTTCCTTCCTTCCTTCCTTCCTTCCTTCCTGTTTTGTAGCATTTACCAATTTCTAAGGGGTGTATTACACTCACACTGGAAATTTAATAATCAGCCATCCTAAGAAGGTAGGAACTGGCTCTTGCAGAAAGGCCCTCTCATTATCTCCTAACTCATCTTGGGTTTCAATTCCCTATTAGACTTTTTCCCTAGTGAAAGTTATAGACATAGTTTACCTGGTTTTCAGCTAACTTTTTGTCTCTCCTGTTCATCCTTGTGAATAAGATGGAAAGGTGTGGGTTGGATGATAGAACAGTTAAATGGATTTGGAACTGATTGAATGATTAGCCTGAAAATGTAGTCATTAAATGATTTGGTGTCTACTTGGAAGGAAATCTGTAATAGAGTGACTCAGAGATCTGTGCTTGTCCCTGTTATATTTAACTTTTTAAAAAATGTGACATTAAAAGCATGAACAGTATGCTTATTAGATTTAGAGATCTCACGAAGATGGATAGCTCAGATATTGGATGACAGATCCAAGTAGAACTTGACAAGGCTAGAGCAATGGGCTGAAGAGTATGATCAGATGAAATCCAGTATGATAAATTTAATATTTTATATGTAGGTAAAATGCAGTTAAAAGTATGGGGAGGTGTGATTAGAGAGCAGTCTGTCAGAAAATGATCTGGGGATTTTAGTGGACTGCAAGATCAGTATCAATCAGCAGTATGTTAAAAGTTAAATCTAAAGAATCATTAAGCACAGACCTGTGGCCATGATGAAGGAAGTGATAATCCTGCTTTACTGTGCCCTGGTCAGAATACAGAAGAAAATTGCAGTTTAACTTCTTGAGTTTCACAATTTAAGATGTTAGATAGAAGGGATGTCAGAGGTTATTTACTCTAACCTAAATTTTATTGACAAGGAAACTGACACTCAACAAGGTTAAGTGATTTACCCAAAGTGTCAAAGGTAGGATTTGAACCCAGGTCTTATGATGTCAAAACCAATGCTTGTTGGTAGGATTTTTTTTTCTCATTACACAAAATCCATAGGAGACATCTCATAGGATGGCTGCATCATTTTGTCTTGCAGTGCTCATGATGACCATAAACAGACTACCATGAAAGAATGAATGATAAAGCATTCATTAAGCACTTAATATGTGCTAAGTATTGTGCTTAAGCACTGGGATAGGAATACAGAAGTAGAGATAGTTCCTGTACTCGAGGACTTTACATTCTAATAGAGGGAGACAGTCCCGGAGAGAGGAGTATGAAAAGAGAGGTTTCGATTTAGAAAGTTACAGGGATAATTATTGGAGCTATAAGGAAATGCAATGACATTTACTTTCCAGTAGTAATGCCAGTACTGATTTGATTCTGGTTCCAGGATGAGAAAGTAAGGGTAGGGGGTTGGCAAGAAGATGAAATAGCCTGAGAAATGAAGCAGCCTAAATAAAGTGGGCTACAGTAAGGCCTCATTAATCAGAACTGTGGTGCCCCCAGAGAACTAGTTTCAGAGCTGAAAGGGTTAGTTCTTCCACAGCATCATCATTTTGGGGAGCAAGGCAGCTGGTAATAAGATGGTTTTAGAGCAAAGACAAGCATGGATGGAGCCAGCCTAGATGAACATAATTGCAACTTATGCTCAACAATCTTAGGTCATCAAATTTCTGAAAGAATACTCTGTATTTCTCCAAACCATGTCAATATATGTGTTGATCCTTCAGGGTCAGGGTACCACAGGGAAAAATAATGAAAAAAATACCTAGGGAAATATAGTGAAGAAGCAAGAAAAAAAGAGAGGCAAATGTTCTGCAGGTTATTAAATAGCCACACATGCATACATACACACACATATCATGAAAACTTTGGTTAAAAAGAGTTTGAAGGCACCTGACATGCTAAATCTCGAATAACATCACCGACAATTAACTTGACTGTATCTTCTCAGACATGAAAGGTCTAATTATCTATGTTAGAGTCATTCCTGATCAGCTGCTTTTGAGGAGGCAAATCCTCTACTTGGTATAGCAAAGGTCAAAATCAGCAACAAATTGGAAGAATGGACAAAGGTTAAAAACAAGACATTGCATGTAATTTCTATGGTTCTCAACAACCTATTGATGCTATTAAATGAGAAGCAGATAAAGAAAAGAGATGCATGAACTATCATCATCTCCTATAGGAACAATGGAAAGCTGTTGCCAAAAGGAAGAGGCCAAAATAACCTAGAATCCCTGTCAGCTGGCAAACCCTTGTTCTCCCTTCTAAGAGGAAATATGTAGAAGCCAAGAGGAATCCAAAGTTAGAATATAAAATAATTTACAAAACATTATGGAAGATGGTGAGCAGTATTATTTCAAAACAAAGCCAAGAGTATTGGAGGGGAAAAAACAATTCTGCAGAAAGTTTGGCATGAGACTTAATTATATAAAGAATATCTCAGTACCATCTATCAATCGCTTAAAAAAGAAATAATAATCACATGAAAAATGAAAAAAAATCTGTCAGAATTTTTATAACTCGTGATGTTCATCATCAGTGATTGTGGAACCAAGATATTTGAAATCAAATACCTTAGTGCTCAGTGCACTATATATGTGGAACATATAGAGGATAAAGACAGAAAGAACAACTGGATCAAGTACACAGAAGAAATCTGTGTAGGAGCACAATATGGGAGGTATTGAAGGATCAATTTTCAAAATATCTGATACCAAAATCATTGGAAAAAAACCATGCATAATATTATTACCAAAAATAAAGAGGTAATTAAGAAAATCTACATTAATTCATGCATTCTTTCATTCATTCATTTATTCATTCATTCATTCACCTCATATTTATTAAATGCCTACTGTATATCAGGCTATGTACTGTGTTGTTGACCTATATGACTACTTCCTTATTTCTAAAAAATCTTGAAAGTGATCTCCACCTAAATGGAAGGAATTCTTGATGAAAATTGGAAAAGGAAAGATACAGACTCTGGTCAGTGTTTTTAATAGGTCCATTTTACTATATGTTTATGGTCCCATAGTAGACTGAGATGGGTAGAGAATAAAAGATGCTTTTTGCTTATTTATTTCATGAAAGCATTTGACTCAGGAGTGCTTAAGGTACCCTTAAAGGATCTTCTCCAACAAGGAGTGTATACAACCTGGGCATATACTAAAATTAAAAAGATTCCTTGATATTTCAAGGGTTGTCATGTCAAAGGGTGTGAATTGCTCTGCTTCATTGCAAAGTGTAGGAGTAGGAGCACTTGGTGGTGGATAGGTTGTAGATAGACAAAACTCATGAGAGTCTAAGGAGAAACTTCCTAGTCTCTTGAGCAGTCCATAGGCCTTTTGAGGTGATAGGTTTCCCCTCAGTGGATATCTTCAAACATTGGATATCACTTGTCTCTGTGTATCAGGGAAAGATTCCTGGAAGAGGCGGCATTTGAGGTAGATCTGGAAAGTTGAATAAGTTTTCCCCAGATGTGTGGGGGGCAGGAATACTCAGCTTGGCTCCCAATTGCTTTTGGATCTTAAAACCCCATTTTACCTCTGAAGGATAAAGATTTACAACTATTAGAAATATTCCAAAGAATATACTTGGAAAATTTGAAGATGATTTGAAAGGAAGTGTTTTGAGCAATGATAGCATTGCCGTCCCAAGGTGATTGATGACTTTAAGAGGGCTAGAAATCATTTGCATTTGATCAATTCTGGTTTGTTCGTTGAAAAATCAGTCATGCCACTCATATCTGCCAGCTGTATATTCACTTATTTAGCCTCCTGCTTTTGTTTGGAGCATTAACTAGGCATGAACTTGAAGCATCAGCCAGTGGCAGAGTGGCTGTCAATGCTGCCCCCTTCCACTGGCATGTCAACAGGATACCTGTCAATCAAATACCTATTCCCAGAAGGCTGCACATGGTGCTGAGAATGATTGTCAAGCAGGAGAAATATGCTGGGGCTATCACTGTGGTCTGCCTGATTTTCTTTCCCTTCCTTATGCTTTTAAGCAATTAGAAACCAAAACAGATGAGATAAAAGAATTCCAAATGGTAGCTGCTCTGTTATTCAAAGAAATGGCAGGTTGAATAGCCCCAGAGGTTTGATTCAATTGCCCATTCTACCCCACCTCAGAATAAATTCTACATCACAGTGTCTTCTTACAGCCTGCAGGAGTTCCCTAAAACCAGGGCTGCCCAAAGAGTTTTTATTTTTTTGCCTTGTGTTTATAAAACAAGTAATCCAGCTCTGGGAAAGAATGATAATGATTTCTCAAATTATTATAGTTCATATAGACACAAATATGAAAATGTCATCATCAGAAATGTGGGCTCTATAAAACAAAGGAGAGAGTTTACGGAGAAAGAAAGGGGTGGCTATAAAAACCAGGACTAGTTCCTTGATTGACTGCTTCTTAAGTTTCACTCTTCTTGGGTACTGGACTTACAAGTAATGGTCACCCCAAGGAGTTAATGAAAATATGACCATAACTAACTCTTCACAGTAAATAATTTTTGAAACTTGCCAGCTACTGAGAAGTGATCTCTGAGCACTAAAAATGCTTGGCACATCCTAAGACCTAAAACTAGAGACCTAGAGTTCCCCTTCTCTGACTATAAATGCCATTCATTTTACAAATATCCTTATTTTTTTATGCATTATATGAAGGACCCTGAGGGAGATAATAGTCTGTGCCCTCATGAAGGTTACAAACTATTTTTTTTACATTATATACCTGAAAAATACAAAAGTTTATGTATACAGAGAACAGAGAAAAGGATATAAAGCTATTACTTTCTAAGTACAATTTTTAAAAGTCTATATTAAATTTAACATGTTAGCTAACAAAAATGTCCTCATCTGTGTTCCCTTTTGAGCTTCCTTCTGCTCTCTTCTGTGTTAATTACTCACTACAGTCTTCCACATGCCTGAAATGTACTCCCTCCTCAACTCCACATTAGAGAATTTCTGTATTCCTTCAAGATGTAATTCAAACTTTTTTTCCTTTTCAAAAATATTTTTATTTATTTTGTTAAATATTTCACAATTACATGTAAGAAAAGTTATTTAAAAAAATGAGTTCTAAATTCTCTCCCTCCTTGCCACTACTCACTCACTGTTGAGAAGGTTATTATTTGATTTGATTTGATGTCAATTATACATTAGCTTAAACTTTATTGCCACACTTTATTTCTGGTTTTTGTTTGTTTGTTTGTTTTTTGTTATAGCAAATGTCCTCTTATTAGTTTTTTCACCTGTCTGTATCCTTTCTTTTGCCTTACCTTCTTTGGGGCATATGCCTGTTCCTGATATCAATGGGTCAAAGGCAATATGGAATTTAATTATATTTTTAAATATAATACCAATTTATTTTCCAAAATGTTTGGATCACTCCATAGCTCTGCCAATGGTACCCTAGTGAGGTTTTCTCACCATTTTCCTTCCAACAACTGTCATTTTACCTTTTTGTAATCTTTGCCAGTGTGATGTGTATAAAGAAGGATTTCTGAGTTGTTGTAATTTGCATTTTATTATTAGTGATTTGAGTTATGTTTTCTTTTAATATTGATAGCTTGTATTTCTTTTTTTTAAATTAAATTTATTTTTTTGGAGGGGGGAAGGCAGGGCAATTGGGGTTAAGCGACTTGCTCAAGGTCACACAGCTACTAAGTGTGTCAAGTGTCTGAGACCAAATTTGATCTCAGGTCCTTCTGACTACAGGGCCAGCTCTCTATTCACTGCGCCACCTAGCTGCCCCTAGCTTGTATTTCTTACATTGAGAAGTGCCTCTTCCTCTCTTCCTCTCCTTTTACAATTTATCTGTTTGGGGAGTGACTCTTTTTCTTATAAATATATATACTTAAATCAGCCACCTATATATTTGAATATAAAACTTCTGTCAGAAATATTTGTCACATTTTTCTAGTAAACTCTTTCCCTTCTAGTACCACCTTAATTGGATTGACTTGTGGAAAAGTTTTTTGTTCAATTTTGTGTAATCAAAATTGTCTTTTATGATCACCTCTCTCATTTAGCTAAAAATACTTCCCTCACTCATTTATAATCATAATATGTATCTTCTTTTTTTCCTATATATTCATAACTCCATTTTGGAGTTAAATATGTTACATGGTATGAGACTCCTTTCCAGTTTTCCCAGTAGTTTTTGTTATTGAATAGTTAGTCCTTAACCTAGTAGCCTCCCCCCACCCCCGTTTTACCTTTTGGTATTATTTATCTCAAAATTTCCTTTCCTTTTTCATACTTGAAGTAGTCTCATGTGAAATTGACTGTTATACCCTCCTTAGTATTTGAAAATTTTCTGCCTACTTGTTATATTTTTTCTTTGATCTTGAACTTTGAATTTTAGCTATGATGTTTCTAGATGTCTTCCATTTGGGTTTTCTTTAAATATATGATGTGGATTCTCTTTTAACTTTTCCCCCTGATTCTCATGGTTCCTGGCAGTTTTCTTTTGCAGTTCCTTGAAATGTGATATCCAGATAATTTGTTTGGTCATGTTTTTCATGGTGTGTGATGAATCTTGAATCCCTTCTCATGCTGTTTTACATGTCATTTATTTTTTGTAGTAGATACCTTACCTATTCTAGCAAATTTTTCAGTCTTTTCACTTTGTTGAAATATTTCCCATTTCCTTACTAACTTATTGAGGTTCATCTGTTCCATTCACTTGAGTAAGATTTTCCATTTCTTTTTATGTTATTTGTTTTCTTTCTGTACTTTCCCTAAGAGCTCTCATTTTTATTTTAAAAATTTACTTCAAATCTTATATACACTGTTGTAGTATTTGTGGGGAAGGCCTCTTTTTCCTGAGGCTCTGTGTTTGCTTATTATGGAGTCATTCTTTGCTTCTGACTTTACCTCTGGAGCTTCTCTAAATCTCAAGTATTTCTTAATTGTGTTAAGTTCTTGTACAATCCTGGACAGGATGGAGTAGATTACTTTGTGATTCTCTGGTTTTATTTAATCATTCCTTTATCTGGAATTCTTTTTTCATCTTTGTTGGGGTATTTCTCAGGGAAGCTGAGCTTGGCTTGAACCTTTCATGCAGTCATCTTTGCCAGGAGTCTAAGCTTACAATTTCATAGTAACAGTGTTAACTGGTAGCTTACAACTTGGTTGTGACCTCCTTGACATCATTCTTTTTCATTCCTCCCATTTCCTCAACTTGCTCTTTATTTCTTGACCTTTACTCTTTTAAATCCTATTTTCTCATTCCTTCTTCTGGCTTTATTTATTTCTCTGATAAGTATGGACCCCTTTTGTTAGACATTTCAACAACACTGTCACTCGCACCCTAGCAGTCCCTAGAAGGCTTTGGCACTCTCACATCCCTATCTTGTGGCATCTTCATGGTCTGCTTTTTCTGCTATCTTGCTGCTTGGTACTATTAAAGGAACTCAGGAAAATTATATCAACTGGGTTCTCTACAAATATGTACTATTTATTTTCATCTAGTCCTTTACTACAGCATGGTAATGCTGACAAAAACTCTTGTTATGGAATATTACAATAGCTATTCCAGATATTTTAATGCTAACATAACTTCATACCTATCTCTCTACTCCCGCATTATTCTTAGCAGATGATTTTTACTTGTTTAACTAAGAAAGTGAAAGATATTTAGAGCAAGCTCCCTTGATATCCTTTCTGTCTGCCTCTGCATATGCATCTTTGGCCAATTTCCCCCCTCCCCCTTCTTTCTTGTCTGAAAGGATAAGGTAATCCTTTTCTTTCCAAAGCTAAGCAATTCCCTGGGCTCCTGTTCCCAACCTCTCCTGCCTCCTCCATCGCTTCTCTTCTCTCACATCTTCTTTAAATACCTGTTCCCTTCTTTGATAGAATCCACATGTTTTCTTTAACCTTGTTACCCATTAGCGCATGCCATCCAAGCTCTTCTGCAAATCTGACAATCTTCTCAAAAGTAGAGTTTATACTTGCTGTGTCCAGCTCCTTACCCCTGATTTAATCCTTGATAATTTACAAGCTTGCTTCCACCCTCAGCCTTACAATGAAACTGTTCTCTTAAAGATTACCTAATTGTCAAATTCTATGACTTTTTATTCTTCTTACTCTTATTATCCTCTCTAGTAATCCTTGGTAAAAGTGAAAAGGAGGTTAGTGTGGATTGGCCTATTCTCCAATGACCCCTGCTAGTTTGTTTTAATCATTTCTCCCTTTTTGAAATGTTACTTAACAGTCCCTATAATAACATGGCCTAGAATTTCAACTAGAATCCAGATACAGATTAAGGTATAAAGATTCTTAGGAAATAAAGATTCCATGTTCTTCCTTTTGTTGGGGGGTGGGGTGCGGAATGGTGTGGTGATGAGAAGCAGTTTTCCTTAATCCAATTCTATTATCCCTTTCCTTTTCTCTATGATCTCTCAAATATCATCCACAGTGTTGAGTAATCAAATCTGCCAGTTCTTTCAATGACTGAAGATGTCATCTGGACCTCATAACTCAGACTTAGCACAGAAGAGTAGCTAGGTGCTCCTACAATCTCACTACTTTATAATAGTAACTAGGAGGAGGAGGAGGAAGAAGAGAAAGAAGAAGAAGAGGAGAAGGAAGAGGAAGAAGAAGGAGCCTTCTATGTGCTGTGCCCTGTGTCAAGTACTTTATAAAGCTTATCATATTTTATCCTCACAACAGCCCAGGAGGGTAGGTGTTATTGTTATCCCATCCCCAATTTCTTCTTGAAGAGAGGATAGGCAGAGAGGCAGAGAGTGGTGAAGTGGCTTGCCTGTGGTCACAGAGCTAGTAAGTGTTGTTGGCCAGATTTGAACTCAGGTGGATTAGTTTCCCTGACTCCATGCCCATGACTCTCAGCACTGCACTACCCAGCTGCTCAGGTATCTTGGATATCAGCTACCTTTTAGGGATTTGTTGAACTGCTTTATCCAATCCAAGAATAGAAGATTAAAAATCAAGGCAATAAGCATTTACTAAGCAATTCCTATTTACCAGATCCTACATTAAGGGCTGGGAGTACAAAGAAATGCAAAAATATCCCTTGCCCTCAGAGAGAAGCATGTATTTTACTGAGGAAGACACCACACCAACAAGCATGTAGAACAAGAAGAGCCAAGCATCTCTCTTTTCTCTCTGCCATCTAAAGGATGGCCCCACACCTACTTTGATTGTCTTTTCCCCAAAGTGCCTTGAAAAGCAGCACCATCCTTTTGGGTGTTCTCAGCTTTCTTTGCCAGCTGCCACTTGTTCTGAACATGATTCTTATCCAACTATGCCATGCTTTTGTTTTGTTTTTTTTTTGGGGGGGAGGGCAGTTGGGGTTAAGTGACTTGCCCAAGGTCACTCGACTAGTAAGTATTAAGTGTCTGAGGCGGGATTTGAATTCAAGTCCTCCTGACTTCAGGGTCGGCACTCTACTCACTGTGCCACCTAGCTGCCCCTATGCCATGCTTTTATAGGCATCTTACTGTTCCCTGACCTGCCCTCCATCTTCTGTACTTCTTAAAAAAAAAACAAAAGCAAAACCCTCAATTTACTGCTGAATTCTTGGTATCTCCAAATCTGTTTCTTTGAACTCCTCCCATTTCTCTCCTCATCGCCACTGTTTCCCTTTGTTCACAATTTTGGCAAGAGCTTCCCACCCTCTCCTTTTGCTGAGCCCATAACCACTTTGTGACTTTTTTGTTTCCCAAACCCCGTCACCTTTTTGTCCAGGTTGTCTAATCTGTTTTCGTGACAGTATTACTTTTGCTTCTGCCTTTATTGATCTTTGCTCAAATGCTGTCCACCGTACTTTTGCCATCTCTTTTCTGATGCTTCTTACATGAATATAGCTTATTAATATGCAAACTTCTCTAACACTTCCTACCCCTGTCCTATTTCTTTGGAATATGATATACTCTCCTAGGGCCATATTCCAGCTGTGGGTCTCGTGCCACCAAGCCCAACAGGTCAGTAGAGAGAGCAGTTTCAAGGGCATACTGTAGGCCAGGTACTATGTTAGGTCCAAGCAACAGAACCCTTCACCACAAGGAGCTGAACGTTCTGCTGAGAACAGATAACACATAGAGGAGGGTTGGAAAGGGGAATGAGGTGGACGCTCAGATCCTAGCAAGAAAAGGTGAAAGTTCACTTATAGAGGATTGTCAGGAGAGATTTTTTTTAGTGGGGGGGGGGGGGGGGGGGGGGGGGGGGGGGGGGGCGGGGGGAAGTAGATAGGCCACTGGGGATAAGAGAGAAGAAGAAAGAGGGGAAGGAGCACTGGGGTAGGGAGAGAGGAAATGGGAAGAAAGTTAGAGTACATTGAATTTAAGGAAAATAGCAACTGATGATAGGAAAGAGAGGGACAGAAACAGACGAATGGGAGAGGGACAGAGGGAGGAGGGAGAGAGAGAGAGACAGAGAGAGAGGAGAGACAGAGAGAGAGAACAAGAATCTGTGGGGAGTATTTGATACTTTGTATATTTGCTAGTTTATTTTACTTTTTACTGGTGTTCTGCACATTTGCTGTACAGGCATCTGAGACCATACATGTTTGTTTGTTTGTTTATTCATTCATTCATTCATTCGTTTGTTTGTTTATTTATTTATTTATTTGGACTCCTTTCATTTTTATCTCCTGTGAATTTGTTGACATCTCTGTTGCTGTACTTCTTACATTGTACATATACATAGGCAGTTTTCTCCACCCACCCCTTTCTTTTTTAGTTTAAAGACCTTCTGGCAAGTATGGGTTTTTTTTTTATTGCATTGATGTTTTTTTTCTTTCTATAACTAAGTCTCTCTCTCTGTACATATATTTATATATGTATATTTCCATAGATATGGGATACATAATTTACAAAAATTATTAAATTCAAACATGGAAAATAATATACAATTCTAAAAATAAGAAATATATAATTAATAAAATTTAGTAATTTCATGTATATGGAATATATCATTAAAAAAACATAAGATGAAGAGTCAGGATATACAACAATATGAAAAATAATTCTAGATCACTAAGAATAATCAAATGCAAGTAAATATATACTGAATATACATATATGTTTAATCAAGGATTTTGTTGTTGTTTGGTTGTTTTCAGTCATGTCCGACTTTTCATGACACTATTTGGGGTTTTCTTGGCAGAGATACTGGTGTGGTTTATCATTTCCTTCTTCAGATCATTTTACAGATGTGGAAACTGAGGCAAGCAGAATTAAGTGACTTGCCCAGGGTCACACAACTAGTAAGTGTCTAAGGCCAGATGTGATACACACATACATGCATACACTCATGCATATGAATGGATAGATATAGATCAAGTATATATATATATATATATATTGAATATGCAAATTTCATTAGAAATTTTTAATGAAAAGATTTTCTCCCATTTTAATATTTCCCTTCTCAGCCTAGTTGCATGGTTTTTGTACATTCAAAGCGTTTTAAATTTAATGAAAAAAATTTTGGCTGTCCAGTGTAGATGTCTGTTTTGACCTTAGGACTGCACCCATATTGGAAGGGTGGAGGAATGAATGCTTATCACTGGAAGTTCTTACATAATGTAGGTTCTCACTTGCTAAACTTTCAGTTTCCTTAAACAGTGAGCAGTTGAAAACCAATAGTTAGGCCCAGTTTTGCGAAGATATGTAGGGTTAGGGTTACATGCTTTTTAAATTTTTGTTACATTACCCATGTAATTCAATGTTGGCTAACTGACCATCATTTCACAGAAAACACCTTTTGTTTAATAATGATAGCCAATATTCCAGTTAAAGTTTATGGAATACTTCACATGTTTATCTGATCCCCACAATGTGCTGAAGTAGATGCCACTATTTCCACACATTTTCCATCAAAATGCTTGCTCCCTGCAAGCTGAGATTGTTTCTTTCTTTGTACTTGTATCCCCATGGCTTAGTACAGTGCCTGTTACATCATAGAGGAGGGACTTCTTGATTGCTTTTTAAAGGTAAGGAAACTGTGAATAGAGAAAAGTCACAGCTAATAAATTTTTGAAGGAGAATTTGAACTCAGATCTTCCTGACTCCAGGTTCAGAGCTCTCTCCACTATGCCACATTCCTTCTCCGTGGCTCTGAAACTGCTTCAATACCTCATTGACTCTCTGATGTTATCACAACGTGTATATTACTTCCATCAGTGCTGACTGAAACCCATCCATGCCCTCTCATCCTATGCAATTTTATTCATGTCCTCTAATAAATACCCTTCATGTTCCACCCATCATCCTTGGTACCTCCTTCTAGATCATTCTACTTCAATAAAAGTATAGCCCTTAGGTCATCAGCCTGTTCTGCTTCAGTCTAGTTATGAGGCTGGTCCATTTACTTTAATTTTCCCTTATGTTTCTTCCATCATAGTCTTTATGTCAGACAGTATAAGTGATCATTGGAAATAAGGTCCAGCTTACTTGTGCGCACTTGTGTCCACTGAGGTTCAGAATAAACACTTTCTCTGCCATCTATTCAGGAAGATAAGCTACATCCACAAACATGAAACAGGAGCATTTTATCAAAGCCTGAGAGGGCCTAACAAAGTACTTGATGTTTTCCCTCCCACAACACACGTTTCTCAAATACAATTGTTCCAAGGTGATTGATATGTTGGGGAAATTCTTGAGACTAACAAATTTCAAATTTACTCCTACGTGATTTCTTCCACAAGAAAAAAAAATGAGAGAACTCAGAATGCTGCCCCACTTCACAGTAATCCCCAAGCTGCAATACTTCTGATGCCCCCTTCAATGAACAGAGTGCTGGTCTTTGCCAAGGTTGAGTGCCATACTTCCTCTGCATCTTCTGGGATAAACTGTGGGCAGGGAAGGACTGGTTCACACACCTTTCCCCCTTGCGCTATGGTCTCCAGCTTGAGATTGGGAGTTGCACCTGCCCACTTTGCCCTTCCAAGCCTAGGGATAGGGCAAGCAGGAGCCAGAGGCTGTGGACTCTACTTATTATTTATAGATTTCTTAAACATATGGTAACAGTTTTATTGGGCTCTTGTCTTTTTTTCAGCATGTCACTGATGAAAATTTTGGGCATTGTGCCCCAGCCCCATTTTCTGCTTGAGCTCTGTGGTCTTTATTGCACAATTTTGCATAACATGGTGCTTTCTGGAAACATGTCACATTATAGCAGAACTGACTCTACATTTGTTTGGGTAGTTCAGGTTGTGTTACTTCCTTGTGACTCATCCAGTAATTATGAAACATTTGAACAAATACCTTGATTGTCTATACTACTATTTGATTTTTTCCAGTGACAGACAAACTAGGGCAGGGTCTTGCGTTTGTCACATGTACATTAAGTTTTTGTACGAGCTCTCTAGTGCAGTTGGCACTTCTAAGAAAATTACCATAATAAACAAGTTCTTTTGATGCATTAATCACATCCAATCCCCTTCCTCCCTGTTCTAGTCCATGATTGATAGAACCTCTTCTTCTGTCACCTTACATATAAATTATAGTTCCTGAACCTTTCCCATGCTCACATATGCACCAGCATGATCTGAAAGGGTTCTGTTACTTGCTCTACTGAGCCCTGATTCTCAAGAAACAAGCAATAGTGTGATATGAAGGATGGTAAAAAAGAGTAGCCTCTGTCTCCCACATGTGATTCCCCCCAAATATCCTTGGCATGCAATTCCCAACCATTATTGTCACTGTTGGGCCAGGCAGCAGACATTGTGTTGGGGCATTATTTCCAAGAGGCCACAGTTCAAATGCGTGTATAACTAGGCAGTAGCCCTTGAATCTTGCTTTCATCCATCCTTTCGATAGCAGATTTGTTTATCAGATTATATAATAACACCTTAGGCCCTGACAGAATGGCTTTATGTTGAGCGTTTTCATTGATGACGTGAATGAACACAGGCTAGAACATGGACTGAAATCCATAGAATGACATTTAATAGAGATTGATGTGTAAGGGTGGAGCCCATCAATGCAATCACTAAAGGCCCAATCATCTCTATTGAATCAATTAATCTTTACAAAGTATAAACTATGAACATAGTCTCAATCAATTTGAAAGGATAAAGGCGTTTTTATCCTTGGTAAAAGACAGAAGAGCTAACAGGTGACGTCTTGGGTTTGACCAAAAGAATAAGACACGTCTCTTGGCCAAGAAACTTGCAAATCAAGTAAGTGACAAACCAGATAATTGGAGCCAAGATCCTAGTAGAGAATCTTGCTGATGGAGGGTAGGGGGAGAGGAAGAGAAAAAGTCTTTCTTTGTTACTTCATTTGAGTACCCACTGAACATGCTCTGGGAAAAAAAAAACTGGAACCAGTTGAAGATAACATATTCAACTAGGATTAGAGAGAGGCATACTGAAGGCAAACAGCACATTCAATCAAAGGAGTAGCTGCACATCTGTACTCTCCTCTCTTGGCTGGAGGGTGATAAGCTGGCACCCCAAAGGAAGCCAAGAGGAAAAACATTTGCCCTGTTTCTCCCAAGGGTTCCTTAAGACATAAAGGCAGACTCTTCAGGGCTTGAGGAGGACAGTCCTTCTGTACTCTGCCATAGAGGACTGTGTTCTGTTGTGCTACTACATTTTAGAAAGTATGTTGACCAACCGGAAAGTATTCAGGATAATTCAGGCAATCAGGATAGTGAAGGCTTTGAGATCAGCTGAAAGAGCTGGGGAACTGGGGATGGTTAACCTGGATAAGGAAAAACATAAAGGGTCAAGACAAGTGTCTTGAGATATTTAAAGCATTGTCATGTGGAAGAGGATTAGATTGGTTCTTCTTGGCCTCGAGGGCCAGAATGACAGTAATAGGCAGAAATTGTAAACATTTAACTTTGATGTAAATAAACACTTGCTAACATGTTAAAAATGAAAAGAACTCATCAGGGGAGTTCTGGGTCCCCCTGTTCCCCCAACCACTAGAGGCCTCCTGGCAAAGGCTGGATCATCACTTGGCAGCAGTCTTACAGAGACGTTCCCTGGCCTTGTAGGATTCGGACAACATGGCTTCAGAATTCCCTTCCAACTTGGAGATCCTGTGGTTTAACTTGAAAAATTCTGTTAACATACAGTTCCTGGACTTTTCTCATAGGTTGAGTAATTATTAATCTTTATTAAAGATATTTATACCAAAACTGAATTTGCTTTTTCCTCAGACTACTTGTGTGCAGTAGCATCAAATGTCAACTTCACTGTAATTCATTTAGGTTGTCCCCATGGCAGAAAACTGAGAAGTTAGTCACCATTGCTTCCAAATATATCTTTGTAAGTTAGTATTGAAACCCCCTAGATCATTTGGTCATACAATATTGTGCCATGGCAATGTCAGCCTAATCAAAATATTTTGTGAGTAATTCCTTTTCCCTTCCCCTTTCCTTCTTATTCCATCCTATTTCTTCCTTCTTTTGTATAGTTTCTGATCAGTTAAAGTTGTGGCTTACCCACCGGGTAGTGAAAAAGTATATCATGGACAAGAACAGGCTGCAATTCTTTATCAATGAAGAATTTTGCAAGAGAAGTGACATAAACAATGTCGTCAGAGAAATATATGATGGGTCAGTTACCTGGTAAGAGTCAAGGGAATGACAAGGTCCCCACCCCATATATTGGTGAGGTCCCTTATCTTTGGTTTTATGGGGGAAAGTGGACAAGAATTATACAGGATAAGCAGACCCAGAAGGGCTGCAATCTTCTTTGCTAGAGATAATATCTAATTTCTGAAATCACAGATCTACTGGAAACTTGTAGTATCTGCAAGCCACTGGACACATTTAATACTGTGTGATTGGCAAAATAGCAGGGGTAAAGCTATGATGTTTACTTCTATAAGGCTTTGAGATTTACAAAGAGCTTTTCATTATCTCCTTTGACCCTCATTACAACCCTTGCGGTAAGTGCAATGAATATCCTCATTTTACAGAGGAGGAACCTAGAACCTAGAGAACTAACATGATTTGCCCAGGTTCATAGAGATAGGCACTGTCTGAGGTAGAATTCCAACCTCAGTCTTCCTGGCTCCCAGCTTGGTTCTCTGCTTTGTTTTCCTCCCCACCCACCAGCTTCTCTGAATAAATTTACGTACTCACTGGTCACATCTTTGGCCTGCATTTTACCACTAGATTGTTAACATTAAACTTGAATGAGAATGATGTTCCTTTTCTGAGTGGAGAAGGCAGATGAAGCACTGTGGGAATTCTCCAGGCCATATGCTCAAGCCAATAGAAGAAACTAGAGGAGAGCTGCCGTCATGTTGATGATCTTTGGGATACATCTTTTCATCAGCATCTGTCAGCATGATTGCAGTAGAGGAGCAAATTCTAATTGGTAGGATGCCATTGAAGCAATGTGTGACCTTTTCAGTAGTTCACAGACCTGCCATCAGTAGGGACTTGGGAATCTATCCACATTAAGCCCTGCCAAGCACATGGGCTATTTGCAGGCAATAGAGCAAGGGGAAGCAAATCACATTTCAGGGGGTTTCACTTTTTGTTTCTCTTTGTCGCCAAATGATGGGCAGTAACACAGGGAAGGAGTATGGGTATGCGTGTATGTGTGTATTTGGCATTCCTTCCCCTTTTTGGCATAGAGAACATGACAGACTGTTCTTAAAACAATCATATTCTTTTTGTTTTAAAACAAAGGATGCAAGTTGGGCAGTGATAAGATGATTGAATTTGGAGTCAGAAGAGCTCAGTTCCTTGCTTGATTCCAACACCTACCATTTATATGGCCCACAGCTGGCCCCAAATCATTCATTTCATTTATAAAACAAACACTAATTAAGTACCAATTGAGTGTAAGTCATTGTACTAGATGTGGGGAATTGAATGAATGAATGAATGGAATTTTTAAGGCTTTACTGTATTCACACTCTGTAATAAACTTGGGGTTTTCAATATAGAATTAAGACAGCCCCTGACATCAAGGAGCTTATTTTCTAATAAAAAGAAAAAGCTCATTTTGCTTAATGGTGGCCAGGAAATGGGATTTGGGCCTGAGGAGTTGCAGAAATAACGAATGGAATCATTGTTCAGTCAATGGACATGCCCTTTCCAGAAACTTTGGTATTATTGATTTGATTAACAGTTCCCAGGACATGAAGTGGTAAGCGGGGTAGGGTAGGGATGGAGTGGCAGGTCTAAAAGTGGGAAGGGTCAGAGAACAAGATTGGACCTGGGGAATGCTACATTAAGGACATTGGACATCTGGGCTCCAGGGTACGCATGGTCACTTGAGGTTCCGAGGAGGGGGTACAGTGAAGTAGCTGCCCCGGTCCCATAGGAATTGATTGCAGATACAACATGGGCACAAAATAAATATGACCTGATGCAGAATGTGATAAAGGTAAAAGAGAGATGTAGGGGCAATTCTCTAGGAAGATTTGAAGGAGGAGAAGCCATTTCTAGCTTGTGGGGTGTGGCACAAGGAAGCATTCAGGCAAGATCCAAGATTTTCCTGAGTAGATGATGCTGGAGCTGGACCTTGGGGTTCCAATAGATGAGGTGGTGACCTTAGACTATGCTTCAGGTGTGGAGACTCCCCCAGGTGATTGCTCAGAGGTCAGGATGAGCTGGAGGACAGGCTACAAGACAAAGTGAAGTTGACCTGGAGGATGACATACCTGAAAGAGGAGGACATTGGATTATACTGTGAAACCAGATTGGTTCTAGATACTGAAGAGCCTTAAATGTCCGCCAGATCCCTAGGATCTGCAGAGAGGAGCCTCTGAATCCTTGTTGAGCAAATCTCTTCCCTAATTTGGGTCTAAGAGTCTATATTAATTAATTGTGGGGATGGCCTAAAGCACCTCTCAGGTTCCTTCTCATGCTCAGTTTATGATCCACTGAAGGTTTTTGAGCATGACACAGGCATGACCACACCTCTTGGTAGAATGACTATTTTAGTTATCAAATTTTGGCTTAAAGCAAAGGAAAGCTCCTAACAGAACCGTCTAAAAATGAATAGGCTGTCCTAGAAGGTAATGGGCAACCCATTACTTGAGGGTGCAAGAAAAAGGCTGGATGACCAGTTGGCAGGAAAGTTGTAGTGCCTACTCTTTTTCACTTATGCTTTCGACTAGGAAGTGGCTGAAGGCCCTTCACATTCAACTTTTATGAAAGGTGAACTAAAGAATTGAGTTAAGTATATGGCATGGTAGATAGAGTACCAGACCTAGAGTCAGGAAGATCTGAGTTCATATCCAGCTGCAGACACTTATTGGCTGTGTGACAATATGCAGATCACTTAATTTCTCTCTGCCTCAGTTTCCTCAACTGTAAAATGGAAGCAGTAATAGCACTTGCCTTACAGGATTGTTGTGCAGATAAAATGAGAAAATATTTGATAATCACTTTGCAAATCTTCATGTACTATGTAAATGTTTGCTATGATGATGATGATGATTATGATTATGATAAAAGATCAGTGCTAAGTAGATCATTTGGGAGGCTTTTATGATAGTCCAAGAAAGAAAAGATAAAGACCCAAATTAATGTGATTGAATCAAGAGAAAGGGAGAAATATACTAGTTATTGGAGAGGTTGAAACAATAGTTCTCATCTCTTGCTTGCATTGGGAGGAGGTTAGGAAGAGGGAAGAGCTAACTACTGAACTTTAGTTTCCTTATCTGTATAATGGGAACAATAATTCCACCATTTACCTTACAGGGTTGCTGTGAAGATAGTACAATAGAAATCTAATGTGTTTTAGAAATGTAACTCATTATTATGCAAATGTGGTGATTAATACTAATGGCAATGGTTTGAACTCTTAGTCATTGCCTTAGTACAAGGGGTTCTGAACCTTTTCTTTGCCATGAACCTCTTTGGCAGTCTGGTCAGAAATAATGATTTTTACATGCATAAAATAAAATACATAGGCTCCCAAAGGAAAGCAGTTATCTTGAAATGCAGTTATCAGGGGCAGCCAGGTGGCACAGTGAATAAGAGTGCCGGCCTCGGTGTTGGGAGACCCGGGATCGGTTCCGGCCTCAGATACTCGGCACCCACACAAATGACTGGCCGTGTAACCTTGAGCAAGTTACTTAACCCCAATTGCTTTAAAAAAAAAAACAAAGAAATGTCGTTATCAAAATGTTAAAAGAAAAAGGTTATAGACTCCAGATCAAGAGCCCCTGCTTCAGAATATGTACAAACCCAATGTCATCTCAACAGTTACTACAGCGGTTCACTAGTTGTTTCAAGTGTCCATAAGCTCCTAGCCTTAGAGCTGGCCATATCTTTTATAGAGTAGGAAACTGAGAGCCAAGGAGATGACTGGACTTGCCCAAACCCACCTAGGTAGTAAATGGCAGAGATAGAAGCTGAACCCAAGTCCTGTGACCTCAGAGCCAAGTCTCTTTCAACTGTTTGATTCATCTCCAACCTAAGGTGTAGGCCACAATGCAATCTTCTCTTGTAGCACTTCAAGGTGCCCAGAAGAATGCTAGGTGCTGCTCAATAACTGTTCGTTGATTGAATAGGCCAAAATTTGGGTCTTATGGTAGGTGGCTACTTGCAAAGAACAGTCTAATCACCTGTGGGGCCCAACTGCATCCCTTTTCCCGGTTCTCAAATTCTTCTTGTGCTTCGCTTTAATGGAGGTGTATGTGTCTAGAGTCTTTGCCAGTCACCAAAGAAAGGGCACTTCTTTCCAAACTTTCTGTCTTGCAGTGGCTTGACTTGTTTATCATTGTGTCTTAAGTTAGGTCATATTTAAATACAGTTGAAGTGCTTTGTCAGGAATTCATTACCCAAGGAAGACATTGTAATAGCAAGAAAACATGGGGATTCATAGTGACATTAGAACATTAGAATGCCAAGGTTCTGCATTCTCTAAAAGGAAGGTCACTGTGGCTTTTAATTGCACCATTGAAATTTGGAACTTTGGAAGCCTGAGAATTTCATTCTCTTGTGTTTAATGTGATTTGGCTGGTGGCTTTGGTGCTTTACAATGATAGCTCTAGGAATAATATAGGCAAGAAAATAACTGAAGCCTTCTTTAAAAACATGCATCAACATGGTGTCTTCTGGAAAATGCATTTTATTAATGATTTAATTTCTTATTTTTCCACTGGATTTGAGGTTCCAATTAAAACCATGTTTGGGCCATTGCGTTACTGCCTGCTAGTGCTTAATCTTCACCAAAAGCCTCATCACTTATTTCTAAACAAAAGAAGAACGAGGTAAGGAGGAAAAGTAATGAAATGCAGCCTAACCCATCCGTCAAAGTAAGTGGAAGTAGCTTTTTTAAAAAGGATCTAAGATCGGTGACATTCAGAAATTATTTGCTGAGCACTGAATGTGTTCAAGTGTGGCCTCTCAATTCCAAGGACTCTCTATCTTCCCTTATGAAGTGAGACACAAAGACATCATCATCAGCATCATCAGCATCATCATTATTAGCTACCACAGTAGGCAGGGCAACAGTTTTTGATATCACTGATAACCTGCAAATGGACATATGGATTATACAATGAATCTTCCGTTTTGTCTAATGGAGTCTGCTTAGAGATTCTGTGGTGCTG
This sequence comes from Petaurus breviceps papuanus, assembly GCF_028583685.1. Classification (NCBI taxonomy): domain Eukaryota; kingdom Metazoa; phylum Chordata; class Mammalia; order Diprotodontia; family Petauridae; genus Petaurus; species Petaurus breviceps. The sequence continues at coordinate 3,995,839 of NW_027187369.1, read as the reverse complement.
AAATGATGACAATGCCCATTTGAAAGACGTATTTTTAAAAGGGAACTTATCTCATAGTAGTATGTTTGCCTCATTGTACACAAAGTCAACCTTGCTCTTCTCCCACTCTGGCATAGTTAACAAATTTCTATCCAATCCATCATGATGTCCTTTCATTCTCATGTTGATCATTCGTCTTTTTTGAAATACTGAGGTTGCCAGATCTTTGGAGTGTTGTGTTGTACCACTTAGTAACACTACAACATCAGATGAATGATATAACCAGGGGTGACATAGAAAGATTGAATATCAGTCCATAAATTCCAATCAAATGAAAAATGTGTATATGAAATGCAAGCTGGAAGTATCTGAGCTTTATTGTCCTTAATATTGTAACATTTTTCATGAAAGAAAAAAAAAAGCTCAGAAAATCATTCTTTGCCCTTTGGTATAAGACTGATAATTTCCAAATGAATTGATGAGAGAATGCAAATGTTGATAGTGACAGACATGTTGAGGATGGCAAATGCATGGAATCCATTTGCAATTATCTTTTACATGTTGGATTGTAAAACTGAAATGAAGAGAAGCAAAGCTTTTGGCCCCTGAATGAGAACTTTGCATTGGACTGCTCAGTTCCAGTCAATCCACAAGGCCAAAATAACCATAGCACACACCATTTTGGAGGTACTGCAGTGTGGAGAGGCAAGGATACTTCTCCAATTTCCCTGTTAGAACATTGGAAGATTTGCAAAATAATCTTTTTGTCAAATAGACTTCCTCTATATTAACGGTGATGTTAACCCTCTTGCTGGGACCATTTTGGCATAATGGAGTGGGCACTAGACTTGCAGTTAGAACACCTAGCTTTGAATCCCAGAAGCAATACATACCACTTATTTTAATTTGGGCAAGTCACTTAACTTCTATGAACCATAGTTTCTTTATTGGAAAAGGGAGAAGGGGAGAAGGGTTAGACTAGATAGTTTCTAAGCCTCCTTGTGGGTCTAAATCCTTTGATCCTGATGCTCCTGTCTGCTTAAGTGAGACTGATAGGCTACTCCCTCACTCTCTTGAGCCCATGATCAGATTGTCCATTGTATTAGCAACTGCAGCATCAGCAGGCCATTACTCCCAAGGAGTCATTCAGAGAAGCCTTAGCTGTCAAATGTGTGTTTGTGTGCTTATATATACATACTCATATATACATATATATACTCATATATACATACTCATATATACTCATATATACATTCTCATAAATGCTCATATATACATACATCATAACATACATGTAGACATATAAGTGTATGTACACATACAACCATAAATACACACACACGGGAGCTAAGCCTGAGTCTTCCCTACTTATCTTTCATAAATGTGCTTTGTAAGGTGTATCAGCAATGCCATATTCACAATGCCTATAGAGATTACAAATAT
>NW_027187369.1:3943921-3994407 GCF_028583685.1 Petaurus breviceps papuanus | reverse complement strand
AGTCCAACGGGGCATGGAAGATCTTTAAATCCCATAACCCTTACATTAGGTAATTTCAGTTAGCAAGGAGGGTATTTTGTTAGTTGTTAATCATAAAAGCCTAACTTATTCCTTGCACTATATGGTAATTCCCATTCTCTACATTTTTCAATCTAATTTATTTAGTCTACCATGTAAGTCATAGGGTCTTGGTGAGATGTTGCTTTCTGTAGCTAGAAATTCTTACCACTTCTTTCTCTGGATGTGAATAGCATCTTCCTTCATAGGTCCTTTGTAGTTGATTTTAGTATTTATAATATGTGTACATCCTTTTCCTTTGATCTTTTTGGGATACAGATCTAGTAGTGGTATTGTTGGGTCAAAGGGTATATATGTTTTTAAAGCCCTTTTGGGCATACTTCCAAATTGTTTTCCAAAATGGTTGGACTATTTCACAGCTCTACCGATTTCCCCATTTCGCACATCTCCTCCATCATTTGTCATTTTCTTTAACATTTGTCATGTTAACCAGTCTGATGGGAAGGAGGTGGTACCTCAGAGCTGCTTTAGTTTGTATTTCTTTAATCAATAGTTATTTAGGCTATTTTTAATGTGACTTTTGATATAGCTTTGGTTTCTTCTTCTGAAAACTGCCTGCTCATATTCTTGGACCATTTATTAATTGGGGAATGACTCATTTTTTTAAATAAATCTAGCTCAGTTTTCTATACATTTTAGAAATGAGACCTTTATCAGAGAGACTTGCTATAATTTCACCCTCTCTGATTTCCTGCCTTTTTTCTAATTTTGGCTTCATTGATTTTGTCTGTGCAAAACCTTTGTAACTTCATGTAACCAAAATGATCTATGTTACTTCTTGTGATCCTCCCTATGTCTTGTTTGATCATAAGCTCTTCCCTTATCCATAGATGACAGACACAATTTTTTCCATGCTACCTTAAGTTGTTTATGATATCAACCTTTATATCTAAATAATGTACACATTTTGTCTTTATTATAGTATGCAGTGTAAAATATTGGTCTATGCTTAGCTTCTACGACACTGCTTTCCCGTTTTTCCAGCCATTTTTGTCAGATGATGGGTCCTTATCCCAAAAGCTTAGATTTTTGGTTTATCAAACACTAGATTAGTATGATTATTTACTATTTATCTAATCTTTCCCACTGATTCTCCACTCTGTTTATTAGCCAGATCCAGATTGTTTTGATGATTACCATGTTACAATACAGTTTGAAATCTGGCACTACTAGGCCACTTTCTTTCATATTTTTTATCGCTTCCCTTTATATTCTTGAAATTTTGTTCTTCTAGATAAATTTTGTTATTTTTTTCTAGCTCTTTTTTTAAACAATTCTTTGGTAATTGATTGTTATGGCACTGAATAATTAATTAACTTAAGTAGAATTCTCATTTTTAAAAATTAGATTAGTCTAACCATAAGCAATTAATATTTTTCCAGTTATTTAGATCTGTCTTTATTTGCCTGAAAAGTGTTTTGTAATTGTTTTCATATAGTTCCTGGATTTGACTTGGCAGGTAGACTCCTAAGTATTTTATATTGTCCACAGTTCTTTTAAATGAATGGAATTTCTCTTTTTATCTCTTCCTGCTAGGATTTGTTGGCAATATACCGTGTTTCCCCGATAATAAGACCTATCCCGAAAATAAGCCCTCCCCTTACTGTGTAAGATTCCTCTAAAAATAAGCCCTCCCCCGAAAATAAGCCCTATTGAGATTGCTGCTGTAGTGAAGGTGATCCCCTGCGCTACGGTACCCTCTGTATGCACCGTTCCCCCCCCCCCCCGAAATGCACGCCGCGCTCCGAGCTGCATCCAATCAGAGCTGCAGCAGTGAGCGTGTCATCCTCTTCTTTATTGAATTCATTATTGAATAAAGGTACATTTTTTTGTTCACATTTACCTGTTTATTAAAATTGCTGTCAATGTTCATTAAAATAAGCCCTTCCCTGAAAATAAGCCCTCTGGTGTTTTTCTGTCCAAAAAAAATAATAAGACAGTGTCTTATTATCGGGGAAACACGGTATAGAAATCCTGATGATTTATGTGGGTTTATTTTATGTCCTGCAACTTTGCTAAAGTTGTTCATTGTTTCAGCTAATTTGTAAGTTGATTCTCCAGAGTTTTCTAGGTATAACACCATTTCATCAGCAAAGAATAGTTTTGTTTATTCACTGCCTTCACTTCAATTTGTTTTTCTTGTTATTGCTATAGCTAACATTTCTAGTACAATATTGGACAATAGTGTTGATAATGGACATTCTTGTTTCACCCTTGATCATATTGGGAAGGCTTCTAGTTTATTCCTGTTATGAGATAAGTCTTGACTTGTTTTTTTTGGGGGGGTAGAATTTTTTTCCTTAACTGTGTTTTGTTTTTTTTTTTTAATCACATGTAGAGATAGTTTTCAACATTCATTTTTGTTAAATTTTGAATTCCAAATTTTTCTCCCTTCTTCTCCTCCCCCCCTCCCCAAGACAACAAGCATTCTGATAAAGATTATACATGTACAATCATGTTAAACATATTTCCACATTAGTCATGTTGTGAAAGAAGAATCACAACAGGGGCAGCTAGGTGGCACAGTGAATAGAGCACCAGCCCTGGAGTCAGGAGGATCTGAATTCAATTCCATCTTTAGACACTTAACACTTACTAGCTGTGTGACCTTGGGCAAGTCACTTAACCCCAATTGCCCTGCTTTCCCCCCTCCAAAAAGACAAAAAAAAGGAGGAGGAGGGGGAAAGAGAGGAGAAGTGGAAGGAGGAGAAGGAGGAGGAGGAGGAAAGACCCCGAGAAGAAAAAAAAAACCAACAACAAAATGAGAATAGTATACTTCTATCTGCATTCAGACTCCATATTTCTTTTTCTGGATGTGGTTAGAATTTTCCATCATGAGTCTTTTGGAATTGTCCTGGATTGTTGTATTGCTGAGAATTAGTGATCCAAGTCTATCATAGATAATAATTATACAGTATTGCTGTTACTGTGTACAATGTTCTCCTTTTTCTGCTCACTTCACTCAGTATCAGTTAATGTAAATCTTTCCAGGTTTTTCTGAAATCTGCCTGCTCCTCATTTCTTTTACCACAATAGTATTCCATTACATTCATATACCACAACTTGTTTGGCCATTCCCCAATTGATGGGCATCCGCTCAATTTCCAGTTCTTGCCAGCACAAAAAAAAGAGCTACTAAAAATATTTTTGTACATATGGGTCCTTTTCTTCTTTTTTGGGATCTCTTTGGGATATAGACCTGTAGTAGTATTATTATAGTCCTTTGGGCATAGTTCCAAATTGCTCTCCAGAATGGTTAGATCAGTTCACAACTCCACCAACAATGCATTAGTGTTCCAATTTTCCCACATCTCCAACATTTATCACTTTCCTTTTCTGTCATATTAGCCAATCTGATAGGTGTGATAGAGTCACTTAAAGTTGTTTTAATTTACATTTCTCTAATTAATTGTGATTTAGAGTATTTTTCTTATGATTATAGATAGGTTTAATTCCTTCCTCTTAAAACTACCTGTCCATATCCTTTGACCATTTATCAATTGGTAATGCTCTTGCTTTTCGATACTTATTACTTATTTTAAGAAAATTCCATGTATTCCTATGCTCTCTAGTTTTTTTTAATAGGAATGGGTATTACATTTTGTCAAAAGTTTTTTTATGTATCTCTTTTGTATGATCATAAGATTTTTGTTGTTTTTTTCTTATTCATATGGTCATATAGCTTTCTTACTATTATGGGAATATAATAGCTTATATTATGTATAGCTTTCCTACTATTATAGCTTATAGCTTTCCTACTACTAAAGCAGCCCTGTGTTCCTGGAATAAATCCTACGTGATCATAGTGTATATTCTTTTTTAATATATTGCTGTAATCTCCTTGCTAGTATTTTATTTAAGGTTTTTGCATCAATATTTATTTAGGAAATTGGTCTATGGTGATTTCCTCTGTTTTTGTTCTCTCTGGTTTAGGTATCAAATCCATAGTTGTGTCATAGAAGGAATTTGGTAGGATTCTTTTTAAACTGTTTTTTAAAGATATTTTATATAGTATCAGAATTAATTGTTCTGTAAATGGTTGAATTCACTAGTAAATCCATCTGATCCTGGGCATTTTTTCTTAGGGAATTCATTTATGGCTTGTTAAATTTCTTTTTCTAAGATAGAGTTATTCAAGTATTCTATTTCAATTTCTGTTAATCTGGGCAATTTGCATTTTGTAAATATTCATAAATTTAACTTAGATTGCTCAGTTTTATTGGCATAGAGTTGAGCAAAAAATAGCCTAATAATTTCTTTGCTTTCATCGTCATTGGTTATAGAGTCAACCTTTTCATTTTTGATACTAGTAATTTGATTTCTTTCATTCCTTTTATAAAATTAACCAATGTTTTATCCATTATTGGTTTCTTCATAAAACTTGGTATTAGTTTTATTAATTAAGTAAATGGTTTTTTACTTGGAGTTTATTCATCTCTTTTTGTATTTTCAGGACTTTTGTTTTGGTATTTCATTGGGCATTTTTCATTTATTCTTTTTCTAGTATTTTTAGTTGCATGCCTGATTCATTGATCTGCTTTTTCTCTATTTTATTGATATAAGCATTTAGAAATATAAATGCTCCCCTAAGTGCTACTTTGCCAGCAGTCTCAGAAATTTTGGTATGTTGTCTCATTATTGTCATCTTTAAAATATTGATTGTTTCTGTAATTAGTTCTTTGACACATTCATTCTTTAGGATTACATTATTTAGTTTCTAATTTGATTTTTAACCTAGGCACTCATTTTTGAGTGTAATATTATTGCATTATGGTCCAGAAGGGGTACAGTTAATATTTCTGTTTTTTTGCAGTTTTGTGAGCTTTTTATGCCCTAATATGTGGTCAATTTTGGTGAAGGTGCTATGTACAATTGAGAAAAAAAGGCATATTCTTTTCTATTCTCACTGTTTTTTTTTTCCAGAGTTCTATGTTATCTAAATTTTCTAAAATTCTGTTCCTTTTCTTAATTTCCTTTTTCATTTATTTTATGGCCCAATTTCTCTAGGTATGAGAAAGGAAAGTTGAGATTCCCATTTGTATAGTTTTACTATGTTTTTTCCTCCTATAACTTCTTTAATTTTTCATTTAAGAATTTGGATGCTATGCCATTTGGTGCATATATGGTCAGTGTTGATATTACCTCATTGTCTATGGTACCTGTTTGCAAAATGTAGTTTCCCAGATCATCTCTTTTATTTAGACCTATTTTTGCTTTTGTTTTGTCTGAGATCATGATTGCTACTTCTGCCTTTTAGGCTTCAACTAAAGTGTAATAGATTCTTCTTAAGCCCCTTATTTATATTAGATAAAATTTTTATCTGGTCCTTGTGTGGGTCTTTATGTTTCAGGAATATCTCTTGTAAAAACATATAGTTAAACTCTGGTTTCTAATCCATAATTCTATCTGCTTCTGTTTTATGAGTGAGTTAATCCCATTCACATTCACAGTTATGATTTCTGTCTATTTCCCTTCTTTCTGCTTTTGTCTGTTTAGCCTTTCTCTTTCTTTTTTTCATCCTGTCCCTCAACAAAAGTCTGATGTGCTTCTGAAATTCCCTTAATACATTCTCACTCTTATTACCCCCTATACCTTATGCCCTTCTCCTCCCATTTTCCTGTTGAGTGAAATAGTTTTCTGTACCCAGCTGAGTATGTTTATGTATGGATGAATGGGTATATGTATGTATATTTTGCATTTATATTTTCTTCTTTCTTTGAATAATTCCAGTGAGAGTGAGGTTTAGGCATTTTCCACCCACCCCCATTTTTCCCTTCAGTGTAAAAACTCTTCCTATCTGCCTCTTTTGTTTGAGATAGTTTTCCCCATTCTCCATCTCCTTTCCTTCTTCTCCCAATAAATCCCTCTTTCTCTTCCTTCCATTTTTTAGATCATCCAAATATCATTTACTCACACCCATGGCCTCTGTGTATGTAGACTCCTTCTAACTGCCCTTATAATGATAAAGTACTTAAGAGATGCATGTATCTCCTTCCAGCTTAGGAATTTGAACAATTTAACCTCATTGAAGTCCCTTCTGATTTTTCTTGAGTCTTGGAATTTAATGTCAAATTTTCTATACAGCTCTTATTTTTTTTATCAGGAATGGTTAAAAGTCATCACTTTCATTAAATATCCATCCCCCACTTCCACCTTGAAAATATTATAATCAGGTATTCTCAGGTACATTATTCTTGACTATAATCCTAGCTCCTTTGCCTTCTGGAATATCATATTACAAACCCTCTGACTCTTTGATGTGGTAGCTGCTGAATCTTATGTGATCTTAATTGAGGCTTGATAGTCCCCGACTGGTTTCTTTCTGGTTCCTTTCAGTATTGTTTCCTTGACTTGGAAGCTCTGTAATTTGGCCACCTGCGAGTTTTGATTTGGGATCTCTTTCAGGAGGTGATCAGTGGAATCTTTCAATTTCTATTTTGCCTTGTGATTCTAAGATATCAAGGCTGTTTCCTTTATAATTTCCCTTAAAATATATGATGTTAAAGATCATTTGTTTTTTTTTTTGTTGTTTTTTACCATTGTTTTCAGGTAGTTCAATAAGTCTTATTTCTTTTTTTTTTTTTTGGCTTTGTTGGAGGGGGGAAGGCAAGGCAATTGGGGTCAAGGTCACATGGCTATTAAATGTGTCTGAGGTCAGATTTGAACTGAGGTTCTCCTGACTCCAAGGCTGGTGCTCTATTCACTGTGCCGCACTGTAGCGGCAAGCACCCCAAGTGTCCTCAGGGTTTGCAGCTACCACAGGTTCTTGGATCTGCTTTGTTAAAGGAAAGCAACTCAAAATGGGTTAACAAGCTTACTTTAATCAGTCAGACATATATAGTTTACCTTGTTCAGGGGAAAAAGGTCAGCACCCCGAACTTCAAAGCATACAGGCAGAATTATCAAGACAGAAACAGATCAAGTAGACAGATTTCCAAACTGTCCAACCATTACATCCATACCCAGTCAACATCTGGGTTTCCACATCTGGGTTTTTCAAAGCCGGGGGACTCTCAACAACAGCTTCCCAGAACTCAGATCAAATCACAGAACACTTCTCAAAGTGAGTCCCAAAACAAAGCTACACATCAGGGCTTATATAGCCTTCTCCTGGCTCAGAGAATGTAACAGCCTTATTGACTCACTGGCCAATCAAGAAGTATCTACTGAAAAACAAGCCTCCCACCCAAGGCTTCAGGTGCACTTTAGCCTAGGGGCAGGGAAGATCTTCCAAATTTGCATTCCTATTACACACACCTAGCTGCCCCAAGTTCAGTAATTCTTAAATTCTCTTTCTTCAATCTGTTTTTGAAGTCATATGTTTTTCTGATGATATATTTTACATTTTCTTCCATTTTTCATTCTTTTGATTTTATTTTATTGTATCTTGATGTCTCATGCAGTCATTAGCTTCCACTTGCCAAATCTTAATTTTTAAGAAATGATTTTTTTCTTTAATGAGATTTTGTACCTCTTTTTCCCTTTGATCAAATCTGCTTTTTAAGGAGTTATTTTCATCAGTGAGGGTTTGTACTTCTTTTCTGATTTGGCCAATTATGTTTTTAAGGTGTTATTCTCTTCAATGTTTTTGAGGGGCTCTTTTAAGAAACCATTAATTCTCTTTGTAGAGAATTAATTTGCATCAGTCTCCTTTTCTTTGTCTGCATTTTCCTCTACTACTAATATTTATTTTTAATATCATCTTTTGCTCTTTTTTTGGTTCTTTCAGGAATTCTTCCTTTGTATGTTTCCAGTCTATATTTTTCTTTAAGGCTTTGCTGGTAGAGGTTTTCCACATCATTGTCTTCTTCTCAGTTTTTTTTTCTTATATAAATTATTTTATTTTAATCAATTGGGGTTAAGTAACTTGCTCAAGGTTACACGGCCAGTTATTTCTGGGTGTGGTGCTAAGTATCAGAACCTGGATTCGATCCCAGTTCATCCTGACTCTGGGGCTGGTGCTCTTACTCACTGAGCCACCTGGCTTCCCCTTTCAGTTTGTTTCTTTTATCTTCCCTGTCACCACAGTAGCTTTTATGTTTAAGGTTCTTCGTTGTTGTTTGCTCATTTTTTCAGTTTGTTTCTTGACTTAGACCTCCGTGTTAGATTTGGGTTTTGCTCACATGGTGGTGGTAGGCACTTCAGGCTTTTTTGCTGTGTTATTTCTATAGCTAGTCCTGGGGCTCTGTAAGTGTTTGTTGCTTCCAAGGTGGTGTAACCCAGGGAGAGGTTATGTCCCTCCTCTCTTGGTCTGCATTCTGGTTCTTATCCAGGGAGGACCCTTGCTCCCTTGTAGCAGCATGCCTTAGTGCTCTTCTCTTCCCTGGAACTGAAATCAGGCCTTTCTCCCTTTGTGATTCCAAATGCTCCTCTCTACCTAAAAGTATGATCTCAAACTAGGTATAAGCATTGGAGTTGCCAAACACACCTGGCCCTGTACCTAGTACTAGTACAGAAATCCCCTATCTTGAATCTTGAAGGACTCTTTATGACCAGTTTTCCAATCCTCTCATTGTCTCTCAGCTGAGAGTTCCTGAACCTGTGCTGATGATGCAGTCACCTCCAAGGCCTGAAGCTGGTGTTGCTGCCATGTGGACTCTGGGCCAGCCTCTTTCCCAGTGCCATAGACCTCTGCTTCAGACCTCCTAAATTGTCTTGGACTGGAAAAGATGACTCACTGTGACATTTTTCTTGGCTATGCTGCTCCACAATTACATTTCAGGCATTATTTTGATATAGTTGTTGGGAGGGAAATGTTAGGAGACCTTGGCTAATCCCCTAACTTAGCCACACCTCTAAGAGAAAGAAGATTGACATTGTAATAAACTGTATACCCCCTGGATGGAAAGTAGAAATAGAATCAGGAGTTTGGTAGAGTTCACAGGCCTGTTATCTGTGGAATATCTGCTTAATCTGTCTTTGCCAAAGCCTAGGCAGCTCTCATTTCTTGAGGTGAGTTAATGGCTAATTCATACTTCTCAAGGTAGAGAAACCATTACCTTGGGGAGTTTGGGGGAGAGGTATTTTGTTATGCATCTGATTTTTCACCAGCTAAGAAGAATTTGTTATCAAAACAAACGTGGTGGAAACCACCAAAAATTGATTAAACGCCTATCATGTGCAAAACACAGGACTAGGCAAAAGGGAAACCGAGACTGAAAAAAGTAGTTCTGCTAGAAAGATATAGTATTTAGACAGATCAATAAATATAAGAGTAATTGAAGAAAACGATAACTCTAACAAATGGGGGGATCAGAAAATGCTTCCTGTACAGTGGGGGAAAAAGTACAGCTATAATGTAGAGAGAAGAATAACAGTTTGGCCTTGAAGGACTCGATAGATTCTAAGAAGCAGAGATGAAGAGGCAGCTCCTTTAAAGCACTTGAAACCACCTGTTGTCAAGTATGGAGTTGGGAGGTGGAATAACCCATTTGACAAGGAACAAGTAGGCCAATTTGGCTAAAGTGGAAAGTGTGCCAAGAGAGTCATAAGAAATAAGTTTGAAAAGGAGGGCTGGAGGCAGGGTGTGAAGGTCTTTAAATGTCAAGTTTGAAGAGTCTTTATTTCATTCTTGGGGTAATAAGGAGCCACTGAAGTTTCTTGATCAGGGGAGTAACATGTTTCCAGCCTGTGATTGAGAAAAAATGTGCAAGCAACTGTGTAGAAAATGGGTTAGAAAGGAGAGAGATTAGAGCTAGGGAGACCAATCAGGAGACTGGTGCAATAGTAGTAATAAGAGATTATGAGGACATATTAAAGGTGTTTGTGTGTGTTGGTTATATGAATGGAGAGAAGAGGATAGAAGTTGATATCTGAGCCTTTGTTCATTTGGCCTAACACTTTAAAAGAACTTTGACCCCTAGAAAACTAGCAGTGACATCAATTTTCTCCCATGTGAATTTGAGCATTTACTGTTAAAACCTCTAGGCATTGGCCAACTAACTGCATCTGATAGGAGACACTTCAGTGCTTCCAGTCATTATATTCACTGTAAATGAACTGAAACCTGGAGCTCAGAAATCTGGTTCATTAAGCAAAAAACCTTTTGTACACATATGCATGATCCATGGCAATTTAAAAGCCTAAAATAGATTTATGTAAACACAACCATTCTATTTTGCAGAGAAAATCTGAATTTTAAAATTTGTTTGGTAAGGAATATTTGACATCCTTGAGGTTTGTAAAATGTGGATGATGTGCCCTTTAACCCCAAGGTTTATAGATTACCCGTGTTGCATAAAATTGGTAAGCAAAGAATACAGAATTGGCCAATGTGTTTAATAGCTTATAGGTAATTTGAGTTTGCTTAGCATATAATTTCTTCCGTAATAGAATATAAGGGCCCTAAATGTATTGGACAAACTTTTATAAACTGATATGAGGAGCTAGATATAATATTAAAAAGAAAAATAAATATATACATATATGTGTATGCATACACACACATACGTGCGCGCGCGCGCGCACACACACACACACACACACCTTTAATGTTGACCAAGCCTTCTGCCATTCAAATCTGGAAGGTCCTACCATCATTTCTTGCAGGATCAGTGCTTTTTCTCAGTTCATGTGTGAGTCAGAGGGAAGAAGCCCCTGATTACATCTGGATAGCTCATTTCATGGATAAACTATAGTGCTGCCATAGTGATGTGCTATTTGTGTGTATTTGAAGTCTTTGTCCAAGAGTTGAAATTTAATATATCAGAGTTTGAACTCGCTATCAGGGTCACAAGAGGTGAATGATATTGTCAGTGGGTGGAGGGAGGCCACTGAAGGAAAATGATTTGAGCAACTATACTTGAGGCAGACTTGAGGGGAGAAGGGAGGAAGGGAGGAGCAGCTGGAAGCCAATAGGTCTGCAAAGGACAGTTTGCAGTAGTCAAAATAAAATCAGAGAAGGGCCTGGGGCAAAGCTTTGATTGTAGGCAGTGACAGGAATGGAAGGAGCTTGGAGATGTCAGGAAGGGCTTGCCTCTTTGTCTCTTTCACAGAAAATCTTTTAGTTTAGCCTTCATAAATTGGATTTGATAACTTGGTGGTCAGAGGCATGTCTCATCCACATATCCAGGTTTCTGATGAAGTAGTGAATAGAAAGAGGAAAGATTGATGATGAAATATTTCATGTGTATGTGTACAAACACACACACAAACACACACAGACACACACACACATATTGCTGATCAACAGCTCTGGCCTTATTGTCTTGGAAACTTGCCTTGGGAGCTGGGAGACTAAATGACTTGGCCACCAGAGTCATGCAGAATGTGTCAGTCACGGGACTTGAATCTAGTCTTCCTGACTCTAAAGCCTGTACTCTTATCTACCACAGTACCATTACACCTCCTGAATAAATCATTTTAATCTCTCTTTCTCTCTCTCATCTATCTGTTTGTCTCAATGAATGATATATTTTACAGACCATTGTCTCACAGGGGCATGGAGGAATTATCATGGAAATTCCTGAGTTCATAGAAGCAGAGCCAGTCACTCTGTCAGCATGAATTTGTTAAGCACCTTCTATGTTCCAGGCATTGTAAGTCCTGGGATGCAAAGAAAGTCAAAAGGCAGTGCCTGCCCTGGAGGAGTTCACAGTCCAGTGAGGGAGACAACATGTAAGCAACTATGTGCAAACCAGGCAGAGAAAGGAAAGCTAGACATAATCAACTAAGTAAAGGCACTAGCATTAAGGAGGATGGGCAAGGGTTTATTGTAGAAGGTGAGATTTTAGCTGGGACTTGAAGGAACCCAGAAGAGCTAGGAGGTAGAGATGAGGAGGGAAAGAATTCCCAGCATGGGCCAAAGCCAGTGAAAATGCACAGTTGGGATGTAGATTGACTTTATAAGGAATAGCAAGGAGGCCAGTGTCACTGTATGGCAAAGAACATGGGAGACTGGAAAGATAGGAAGGGGCTAGGTTATAAGAGGTTTTGAATGCCCAAGAAAGGATTTTGCATTTCATTCTGGAGATGATAGGGAGCCACTTGAGTTTGTTGAATGGGGGGGTGTGTGGCCAAATCTATATTTTGGAATATCAGTTTGACAGTTTAGAAGAGGATGGAATAGAGTGGGGAGAAACATGGGTCAAGAGACCAATCAAAAGGCCATTACAGTGGTCCAGGCATGAGATAATGCAGGCTCACATCAGGGTGGTGACAGTGTTAGAACTGAGAAAGAGGCATATCTGGGAGATGTTACAGAGGAAACATTGATAAGACTTGGTACCTGATTGGATATGGGAGGTGAGAATAAGGAGCCATATATGTCATACCCGTATGAAACCTTGGAGGCAAGCCTGAATGACTGGGATGGTGGAGGCACCTTTAATAGTAATAGTGAAGTTAGAAGGAGGGAGAAGATCTCGAGTTCAGTTTTAGACTTGTTGAGTTTATCATATCTACATGACATACAGTTAGAGGTTTTTAGGAGGCAATTGGAGATACAAGACAGGATGGTAAGGAGAACAATTAGGGCTGCATAAATAGTTTAAGAATCATCAGCATAGGGATGATAATTGAATTCATGGGAGCTGATGAGATCACCAAGTGAATGTATAGATGGAGAAGAGAAAAGGACCTAGGAAAGAGAGCCCTGTGTTACACTCCTGGTTAACCTGCATGACCTAGATGAAGATCCAGCAAAGGGCAATGTGAAGGCATCGTGAAATAGCCAGGAGGAGAAACAGGACAGCGTATTTCTATGGAAACCTAGAGAGAAGAAAGTATTGAGGTGATGGCCAGTGTCAAAGGCTACAGAGAGACCAAGAAGAATGATGAGGAAGGGCTCATAGACTGGCCAGTGGAATGGAATCTCTGATTGGTTCTCATCAAGTGGAAAAGCTTTGAGTGGAGGCTTCATCCACGCTGAGAATCACACATCCTTGAAGTGTTCTCATATCAAATGAAATATGTAGAAAGTCAGGGCTAGTGACCCTTTGTTACTTTGGAGCCAAGCCAGCAAGGTCTAAATGAAAGATCCCTTTGATAAACATGTGGCCAAAGACAGGCTTAGAAGCAGGATTCTTAGTGTACCGTTGTCACATCTATTGCCCTGTGGAAGCTGGAGTTACTTTTATTTTATTTTATTTTATTTTTGCTTTTTGGAGGGCAATTGGGGTTAAGTGACTTGCCCAAGGTCACACAGCTAGTTTTTGTGTTAAGTGTCTGAGGCTGGATTTGAACTCAGGTCCTCCTGACTTCAGGGCCAGTGTTCTACTCACCGTGCCACCGAGCTGCCCCTGCTGGAGTTACTTTTAACTGTAATTGAACCTTTTAGATAACTGGTATAAAACTTTGCCTAGTAAACAACCCACCTTTTGTTAGTTAGGTTTTTATTACCCTTTAAAAGGGCTTGGAGTCAGGAAGATAAAATCCAGAATTCAAATCCAGCTTCAGACACTTACTAGCTGTGTGAACCTGGGCAAGTCACTTAACCTCTATCTTAATACACTGGAGAAGGAAATGCAAAGCACTCCACTATCTTTGCCAAGAAAACCCCATGGACAGTATGGACCCTGAGGTCACTGAAGAGTCAGACACAGCTGAATGCAGAGGGCAGTAAAAGAAATAGAAGCAAAGAAAACTCTCTTAGACTCTTTTTTGCAATGTCCTTTGAGTTTATTTCCAAGTTCTCTAAAAATTGATGTTTAGTGTGATTGCCTTCCCCTCCCCGAAAATTATGCCAGGTCATGTTTTTGAAGATAAAAAAAAAATTTTCCTTCCTCCTCTGTGAACTTGATTGCTATATATTACCTACTTCCAAATTGTGTTTTTGGAAACTCCCTTTATGTTAGCAGAAATATGCAAATTCATTAAAGATTGGTGATTCCATCACCCAAGTCCTCAGGATACATAGAGGGAATGTGACTTTTCCAGGATCACACAGATAGAAGATATCCCAGGTCTTTTGGACTTGAAGTCTAGCAAGTTTTCCACTAGACAACACTGCCCCCTTAGCAAAATACCATCAAAATAAATCCATTCATTTTTTCTTGCCTTGCCAGTAAGGATGATACAATTCACTGTTAATCATTTAAAGACTATAGCATATACAATTTATACTTGTCATTTAAATACCAGTGTTCAGCAAAGCCGTGTGCATAAATTGGACTTACAGAAGCATGATCGCTTCCTTGTACCCACGTTTCCTCAGACTTTCCCTAAATGACTTGCAGCCGTCTTTCAGTAATATTTTCCATTCTCTGTGTGTGCCACCAGAAAGGCAATTTATCAGACATTGTGATTACTAATTTCTTTGAGCCATTTGATTTCTAAAACAGAGGGCAAAGACCCCTGAATAGCAATCATGTCTCCTCTTCCCTTTCTCCCTGGCTTTCAGATTTCCTTTCAAAATCTCTTTGCATTTACACATGAAGAGCTTGATAGGCAGATATGTCACATGGGTTGTTATACATGCAGGAGTGTGTTTAAAACAATTACTCCTTTTGCTTATGAGACAGTTTATTGTCCTTTGTGCAAAGTAACAAGGCGTTTGGTCATGGATGGCAGATCTTGATTTGAGTGTTTACAGTGTACAGCTCCTTCATGGCTGAAAGCTCCCAATGATTTCAATCTTTCTGTCACCCATATAAATCCCATATTTGCATATAGAGTCTGATTTTAACAGATAAAAATGTATCTTTCAATTATTTGTTACACTCCTTTCTGAATTAAATGGCACAATTACAAAGGTTGTTCAGCGGGCTTAAGGAAAAAAAAAAGCTTTAAAAAATCTCTCATTTTTGCTGTTTGTAATCATAAAAAATCCCCACTCGGCCATCAGACACTTATACAAATTTTTATGTAGAGAGAAACCCATCTAGAGCACTCCACTCTACCACCAGGAATTAGTCCTGAAATGCAATGAAAAGAGGAAGACTTTGAGCTTATCAGTTATTTCATAATGACCCTTGGGCTACAAACTTATTAGAAATTAGTGACTTTTAAGGCCATTAGAGACGATGCATGCCTTTTTCTAGGTTTTGTTTTGACATTTCTTAATAGTCCCCCAGTCAGTGGCATTACTTATATAGGAATTACAGGGCTTCATTCTTGTATCATTATCATTCTAAGAGAATAAATCATATACTTTTAGTGCTGATGCTATTCACTGGGAGAAGTCATGTACTTTTGGAAACTCTCAGGACTTTTAGGGACCACTGCAGTTCCATTTATTAAAGTCATAAGGCATGCTTGGCAAGTAGTTTTCTGAAAAGAGATCTAGGGTTTTTAATGGACTATAGGTCCAATATGAGTCAACAGTGTGGTATGACAGCCAGGAAAATTAATGCAGTGTAGGCTTCATTAAGAGATGAATAACTGGGGTGGCCAGGTGGCTCAGCGAGTGAGAGCACCTGCCCCAGTGTCAGGATGACCTGGGGGATCAAGTCCAGGCTCAGATACTTAGCACCACACCCAGAGATAACTAGCCATGTAACCTTGAGCAAGTTACTTAACCCCAATTGCTTTTAAAAAAAAGAGAGATGAATAACTTCCAGAAATAATGAAATGACAGGTTATGCACTGACATGTTCAGACCATACCTAGACAACTCTTTAGTTCACATTGTTACATTTTTGAAAGGACTCTGATTAACTAAAGAGTATCTGGGATAATAAAGGGCCTTAAGTTTATGCAACACGAGGATCATATGAAGGAACAGTGGAGGAACTCTGAATGTGTAGCCTGGAGAAAAGACGTGTGGGCACCATAGTTGGTGTCTTCAAGTCTTTGAAGGGCTGTCGTGGGCAAGAACTGTTGTGCTTAGCTCCTGGGGGCTGAAGGAGGACCACAGCATGGAAGACGTTGAGACAAGTTTGTGCTCAATGTTAAGAAGAAATGCCAAACAGCTGTTTCTGAGAGGAATGGGCAGAGGTGGTAGATTCCTCCCTAACCCCTCCCCCTCACACACACAAAGGAAAGGCTCAACAACCTGATGCCATAGAGGAGATTTCATATGTGTATGGGGTTTTCTAAATGTCTCCTGAAGTTCCTTCCAGCTCTGAATACATGTAGTGCCTTAAGCATGGGCTTTTCTTTCCTCATCTGTAATCCAGGGTTTTTCTTTGCTGGAGCAATAAATTACATACTTAGACTCCTTATTGTCAATGGGAAATACTTTGATACATTGTTTTTAAAATTACAGTGTATTTCCTAATGCAGTCTTTTAAACTACTTGTGATGTCCATCTTCTTTGCTTGTCTTGAAATGGATTCGTTGTTCTTATTTTTCAGACCAGAAAATGTAAAAGGAAATGACTTACTCAAAGTCTTACCTCATATCTGTGATGAAAATCTGAAGCAATGGTAATTTAGTTTGATATTTTTTTATGTGTACCTGCAGCAATGTTTTCCCCCAGTAACTCATTCTAAGGACCAAATGCCAGCGGCTGGCCAAACCAGAGAGCAAGGTTACCAAACAAAAGCTACATTAGGGGTAGAAGCATCTTGCTGGTGACTTGTGTCTCTGGCCAAGAGCCCCCAAATTTAAGGTTTCACATGGCACTTTCAGGAGATTTAGACCATATATAATGACCTTGGAAGATAATATTTTATTATAACACAATTTTGTACAGTATATCCAGTTGCAAGCAGAGGAGTCTGCAATTGAACTTTGTTTATCCTACTGCTTTTTATGCAGTTACTTGGGCAAATATGGGAAGGATCTTTTGTTTTGCTGATAGAGAATTCCCATTGTGGGATCTCTCTCTACCAACACAGAGTGCAACCCTTGTGTAACTTAGTAGATAAGTTCCTGAGGCACTGATAGGTTAAGTAACATTTTTAGCCTCAAGTAGCTAGTAAATATCAAAGCCAGAATTTGAAAATAGTCTCCCTCTCTCCAAATATAGGTTTGTTTCTGCTGTACTATACTGCCTCTCGTGCATTAACTTACTTTTCTTGATCTAGACCAGTTCTTATCAATCATATGTGCTTTATTAGGCATATTAGTTTTTATACACATGCTACTCACACAATTAAGTTCAAAAAGTATAGTTTTCAGCCATTTATTCAGCTGAGAAATATCAAGGCTTTAAGACATGAGTCAAGGTACCAGGGACGACACTTGCTCAGGGGACAGAATCTTCCAGAAGCAGGCAGCAAGTGCCATCCCCAATCTTTAGGTTATGGGGAGAACAAGGGTGGCTTTACAAGCTTCTTCTATTGCCTTTTGTGTTTCTTTTGAAGTCATATAACTTGCAAGCAGTTTAAGGAAATAGTTGGCAAATGTTCCCACATTCCTCTCAGCCATTTATTCTCTATAATGATTGTGTGTTGGGAGCAACCATCTGCCTTACAGTTTGTGCTTGATGTTGGAGAGACTGTTAATTACAAAAGGTCAAGGTAGAGGTTTTTGTTTTTGTTTTTGTTGTACTCCTGTTGGCTTGACTACATTGTGACATTTTGCACTAATTCACACTTTGTAAGAAGATAATTGAGTTTTAAAATAATGTCTGCATGTGGTGGTTTTTGACTTGTTTCAATAATCTATATGTGTCTGGTTAAGCAGATAACCTGAATGTGGTTGCTTTCCCCTCCTGGGATTTGCAAATCAATGAGTTAGTAAGACAGAGGGGACACAGCATAAAATCACAAGGCTAACAAGACTAGCTGAGATTTTCTCTTTATGTCTGGATCTTATTTTGTTGTTAGAACACTCTTCTTGATAGAATATTTGGAATTAGATAAGGTCACTCTTTATTATCTCCTAGATACAGTCAATAAACCTAAGGATGTCTCATACTTAAAAAAATTTTAAACCATTGCTGGTGTCAAAATCAATAAAAAATAAATGATGAAACTTCTCGTGATCATTGTATACTTATAAAGTGACATTTGTTTACTTATAAGGCAGCTAGGTGGTGCTGTGGATAGAGTGCTAGGCCTGGATTCAGGTTCATCTGCCTGTGTTCAAATATGGTCTCAGACACTTATTAGCTGTGTGACCCTGGGCATGTCACTAAACCCTGTTTGCTTCAGTTTTCGCATCTGTAAAATGAGCTGGAGAAGGAAATGGAAAAGCACCCCAGAGTCTTTGCTAAAAATGCCACAAATGGGATTATGAAGTGTTGAACACTGCTCAATAACAGCAATCAGTTGTTTTCTCCTGTGGATATCATTATTTTTATGCTCAATAGATGCATATTGACTAGGGCAAGGAACCACTGTCCACCGTAGAATTGGGTCCTGGTAAATCATTCTTCCATTGTGAGTCCAAGGGAAGAATCAGTACTTGAAGTTGTTCTTAGGTTTGGGCTCACACACAATAGCAACTTTTGCCTCCAGACAACAGAAGTAAAGAGAGGAAGTATACTGTTGTAGATTTGGAATCAGAGGACCTGGGTTCAAATCTCAACTCCCCCACTTAGTACTTGGGTGACTTTGGACAAACTTTTTCCTGACTGTGCCTCAGTTACCTTACCTATAAGTTAAAGACTTTGGCCTAAGTAACCATTGAGATTCCTTCCAGTTCTAAATGGGTGTTTATATGACACACTAAGCTGATATTCACATGTCAGAGAAATTATAGCATATAACTTTTGAAGTATATCTTCCAGAAACCAAAGACATAACTGGGGTTAGTGGGAGGATGGAGTCAAAGGTGGGGGCTGGGAGAGTTGAAAGATATTTTTACATGAAGTTGGGAGGGAAGAAGGAGGTATGGAAGGGTTTGCTTATGTCTGTGGAATTCTGTCTGTCTGATTTCTCCAGCCACAAGTTGCTATGATGTAGCACCAGATGTCTTGAAAACTTTTTCATAAGTTTGTTAATTTTTCAAAGGATATACTCATACTTTTATGGTTAAATGGATTCACTACCAGTCTGGCAGTCTAGTGTTTAAAACCCCACAGCTAGAAACAGTGGGTAAGGAAAAAGAAAACCTTTACAACCACATACAAAAACAGCATGGTTAAACCCTTAATTTTATTATTGCAGATTTATTTTGATTTGTCTCTAAGACACAGTGGGAGCCAAAAGAGCTACAGTGCCTGCAATAGGACCAAATAAGTCATTTAAGTGTAGAACAATCTATGGATTCAAATTAAGCCCTTATTAGTTTGGAATTGTACAGAACTTTCAAGCATATCATTATATTTCTTTCTTTTTACAAATGATATGTTTCTCTCCATGACCTATAACCTTACTGTTGAATGTGCCTAGCTGATAGACAGGATGAAGGGACATTACTGACTCAACTTTGGACCCAATAAGTGTATTCATCCACTTTGTTTTGTGTAGACCAAGGTAGTCTACAGTCAGATAACTGAGTTGACTAACTTTTAAATGGAACTTATTGTCACCTTGAAGATATGAACCAGTTCAGTCAGAGCCATAGTCCCATGTCCTCATATTTTCAAACCAAGTTTTAGCTACATGATCCCAATCCAAATGATGGGAAATTGAAAAATGCCACAATTATTGAAATGTGATTTCTGAATATTCTCTTTCTTTTGTGGGGAGCAGATGAGGTATCCATCTACTGGCTGCTTCAGAGTTAGAGTTACCAGTTTATTTTACACATTTAATTGGATCATGGCACCCAAAAGGAGCTTCAGAGGCATTTGATCCAATATTTTCATTTTATGGGGGAAGAAACTGAGGCATAATAATGGAAAGTGACTTGCCCAAGCTCAAAAAGGTACTAAACAATGGAGTAGGGATTTGAACTTAGTCATCCTGATTCCAAATATAGTATTCTTTGAATAGTACTATGCTACTTTGTGTCTGGTTTGATGTTCTTGCATAGTTTGTTGATGATTCTTATTATGATATAAATCCCCAAATATTGTTTATATGGTCACTCAAAGACTCGGTTCTATTTTACTTTATATAGAGTTTTAATATTTTTTAAAATGTCCTTTAACTGAGAGTAATGAAAACTTGACCTGACCTAGTTCCTGAAGCAATACCATCCCATGGGAGGAACTGGAATAATCCAAGGGGCAGTAGTAGTCTTGGGTGCAATTGGGCAGCATTGAATAAAAATAAGGGAGTGGTAGAAGAATAAGGAAAGCAAAGAAGATAAAAAAATTTGAAAAACCATTTGTACATGTTTCATCTGCTGTATAACAGAGTTAAAGTCATAGTGATTACATTGTTTTCCAAATAAGTACACAAAATGCAAGTTATGCTCGATCAGTGGTCAAATATGCTGACAGGTCTTAACAAGCAAGTGTTGGCAGGCAAGAGTGTAGCACATTGTCAGGAAGTCCAGGATGTGTCAGCAAGAATATGTACACATGATGATTTATTTACAATTTGATACTATGTGGTTACATGACACAATATTGCATCATTAAAAATTCCAGTACAGGGAAAAACCCATACATTTATAATAAGTTATAGAAGATGAATCATTTAAAATATTTAATAATTTTTGAAATGCTGCAAATTAAAAAAAAAACATTAAAGGGTTAAAGAAAATAGATTTCCGGGGATGTTGAGTATTTTTTTTTTGAAAAGGGAGTTGTAGGCCAAGTAAGTTTGGGAACTTCTGATCTAGATAAAGAAAAGAAAAGGCTTCTTTTCAGGCTTAGGAGTAATGATGGTGATAAAGATTGTGTAACATTACTGTCCTGAATTATGGAATGGTTACTTTCAGGGAGGAGGCAGCTATTGAAATTCTAGGTTTTCTGCAAATCCAGTAAGTAATTAGTTCATATGAGATCTACATCATTGCCTCAAATGCTTGATAGTCATACACAACTTACTAGCGAAGCACACCCAACTTCCTCAATCAGACAAGCCTGAGTCCTTTTTTAACAGAAGTTATCACATCTTTACTGTCAAAATATGTCCCCTCCAGTTATAGACCAATCATATGTTGATGTACTTTATGCAAAGCATTCATAGCCATATCACTCAAAAAAGATTATAAATACAAGAAAACTAGTGACCAAAGAGGGGAAAAATGGTTGACCAAAAAGTTTTATGTTTAAAGAACAGCTAATTACCAATTTGGTGTTCTCTGGACAAGCCACTCAAAAACACTATAAGATTTACATCAGTTTTACTGGCTACTTCAAAACCTTTGTTTCTGTTCTGCACTCATGGTTTAATTACATGCTACCAGTAAAGAAAAGATATTCATGGGAATTCTATATAAAATATATTTATGAGAGTACTAAGAGTATTTGATTTCCACATGAAATTAGTCTCTATTTAAACCATGTCATCCAAACAGTAATGTTAAGAGCTATTGATATAAAGTATAGCATCTTTCAAGGAGAGACTTTTAAGACTACTATGGTTCTTCCTGGCCTTTAAACCATTATCATCATTCCTTAATAGAAATGGATGTGACTTTAAGTTAAAGAAACACTCATACCAAAATGCTGTTTGAATCATTTGATATACATGTGTGACATCAAGGTAGATATATGGCATGACTGCAAACATCTTAAACACCTACCTTCATCTCATGAAAATCTTCTACCATAATATCAAATGAAACATTTGGACTCAGTGTGAGTCAAAAGGAAGAACCAAAATTGCAGGTTTATGAGTTTGAATCAAGAGGCCTAAACTAATGGATGGAAGTAATATGTACCTTTGGTCTTCTCTAGGCAAGACACCTTGCATACAAATATATCAATCAAGGAGAAAGCTTGTGTGTATGTTAAGAGACTGCCAGGCATATTGACCTCAACTTAACAGAAAGATCAAATTTAGATCAATTAACACACAAATAGCATTCTTAACTTACACTTTTAACATAGTCAAGTAGATTAAAAAAAGGTCTGCATGATGTCCAAACAAGAAGCCATACCTAAACACAAAGTCAACAATAGAAATATTAATACCTCTCCATCAAAACCAAAAAAGGGTATTGATAGCTGTTCTCTGAGCACTAGATAAACTGGTTAAAAGTTTAAAGAAATGCTTTTGAAACAAACATATTTTGCTTCATAAAGTATAAAAATAGGTATATTACCCCAGATTTGTTGAATGTAACCAAGATTTACCTCCTCATGGAGCCTATGACACAGAGAAGATCGAAGAGTGCAATTAAAAGCTGCTCCATGGACGTCATATACATGAATTCATCCAACAATTTGTCAAAAAAGGAACATCAAACAAATGACACATTTGTTTATAGAAATATAGGGGTATGCGACAGCAATTCAGGATCAGGTCATTGCCACTAGAAATTATAGAAAGATCATTCTTAGGGAGTCTTGATTTATTAATTCATATTTTTTGTTGAGATGATAGAAATCATACAATATATCACAGAAGACCATAAAAAACAGATGCCTGGAAGGACAGAATCTTGTTGAGCCAGAAGCTCGCTATCTTTTATAGACCAACAGAAGACAAATACTTATACTGCAAATATAGACCTCAAAACATCCTGGAGAAATTAGCAGATAAATGGTGCTCTCAGAACCATACTATTGTCCACGTTCACTTGGATTTGACCTCAATTCATAAAAATCCTGTTTTTAGTATATGTTGCCACAGTTAATACAAAAACCCTCCAAACTATATCAAATGAAAAGCTTTCAAAATACAGAGATTTAGGGAGGATGACCTATCATCTCTGTCATCCTGTCTGCTACTGGAATTGTTCTTAAGATGATTTCCCAGAGCCTAAGAAATATGATTTACATATTATTTTATTCAACCAGAAAAAGCAGTTGTCTCCTTTTCAATATTACCTAGAATGTGACTAAGAAATAACAGTAAATAGTGACTTGTCCCAGACATGGTCTTATTGAACTGCACTGACCAAGATAAGGAGATAATTAGAATAATATAAACAACAACCCAACAGAGGAGATCACAACCATGAACATGTTCATATGATGAAATGTATGCCATCCTTGTATATGTTACCAACATTGTACGGGGAATACTTTCAGTGAGCCTACAGAAGATGAGCTATCATGCAAATACTTGAACTCAACTTAAAAAAAAACCTTTTTCTGTCCACCTGTGCAATAGTCCATGGAACATTAAAGTAACAAGAATAGGGTCGGCCAAGTGGCATAGTGAGTAAGAGTGCCGGCCCCGGAATTGGGAGGACCCAGGATCGGTTCCGGCCTCAGATACATAACACCCACACACACAAAAAACCTGGCCATGTAACCTTGGGCAAGTTACTTAACTCCAATTGCTTTTAAAAAATCAAGTAACAAGAATAGTAGCATGATAGTAATTTGTCTCAGGACCATTTCTATTTGAACTCCATTGGAAAAGAAGAGAACAACATAATAACAAAATATCCCACCAAAACAACAAACCATCCTATCAATTCATCCTCCGTCCTCATGTAGTAAAATAGACCCTACCATAGTAAAAGCTGTGTACTTTAACTTCCCTATTTCCTCCAGTGTTACCGTCATTCTCCTGGCCATCTGGATTAGAAACTTTGGAGTGATGCTTTACCCTCTCTGGATTCAAAGAAATCCACAAAGGTAGTCAGTTTCTTCCTTATGGTGTCTTTCATGCCCATCATTTTCCTTTACATCTTCACCATTGCCATTAATGCAGTCTAGAAATCCTGATTATCTCACACCAAACTTTTTCTTTCTGCCTATAGTATTTGACCTATGGAGTGGGCACTGATCTATCTTAAATGCTTGTGTACATGCTTAGTCTTTACACAGCACTGCTATGTAGCTATCACTCTTCTTTTCAAAAATACCTTCACTTCTTCTTCACTGTCAACAGACTAAGGCCTAAACAACTTATTTTGGCATTCAAGGCCTTCAGTGGTCTGGTGCTTGCCTCCCTTTCCAGTTATATCTCCCATTAATTCACTACATGAATGCTGTTTCAGTCATAACACTCAATTAAATACACAGTGCACATTTCCTTGTCTGTAGCAGATGATTCTAGCCCACAGTAGCAAATCCACAAAAACATATTCTCCATACTGCTTTGGAAGATAAAGAGAACACCTCTCTTCTCCCACATTTAATTAAAGAGATTGGTTTGTATGGGATATAGTTCTAAGACACATACATGCATACTAATAAGCCAGCGGGAAGAGTGATGCATAAGCAGATGGCATAGAAATTTTTGAATTCTCGAAGTTGCCAGTATAGCTGTTCTATTCCCTTCTTGCCAGTAACTGATCAATAGTACAGATGTCCTGCCTCGTGTGTATTGACCTCTCGGGATGCCCAGGCAGTACACATTGTATAGTTCTGGATGCTTGATGATCTCCTTTAGTAGAACAACCAAGCAGAAAAGGAAAAGGTATACCCAAGGGTGCTAGGAGAGGCCTCGGTCTACAAGTGGCAGGCCGGGTCCCCTTGTGACACTTTATTTTCAGGCTAGAGATTTTCTCTTTTGCCCCTTTTTCCTCATTTGTTTATTCCTCTAGCTCCTCCATCCTACACGTTGTATTTCTCATGTCTTCTGCCAGAATGTGCCTTTAGTAGTGACTTTGTAAGGAAAACACCGCCCGCTGAGTCATCTCTACTCATTTCTGCATCATGAGGTCTTGAGGAAGCCTTCCATCTGACTGGAGACTGGTTCACAGCTGCTTATCTTGAGAGATTTGACAAGGTCACAGCTTGCGATAGTTTAACTGCATTATAATTAGAGATTAAGTGAAAATTTATTCGACTTCATAATTCAGGAATAGTTGGCCTTGTGTCTCTTATAAATAAGAGGGTGTCATTACCATATATTATTTTATAGCAACCCTAATTAACTGTGTTTCTCTTTTCTTGTCATCCTCTCCCCCCTCCCCCACTAGCCTATTTTTGGTCATTGCAGGTAAAGATAAGTGAAGGAACACATGCACACATACACACACATATCACATCACATCACAATAGTAGGTTTTTTTTTTTAAGGCAACTTTGGTCTCTGTATATACTATATTGAAAATGATTTTGTTCTTCCATTTGTGAAGACAGATGCTTCTGTATCTGAGCTGAGCAATTGTTCCAATTTGCAAAGCTTGGGTTTATAACATCCTTCTTCCTATATGGGAATACTGATGGGGAACTTTCCCATCCGAATAACTCTCCACAGTGAGCACATTTTTGTGAATGGCCTGCCAGCTTTTTCATTCTTCTCTCTTTCTCTTTACCCTTCAGTCTCTTCCGTGTGCTTTTTTTTTAAGCAATCAGGGTTAAGTAACCTGATCAAGATTACATGGCCAGTTATTTCTGGGTGTGGTGCTAAGTATCTGAGCCCGGATTTGATCCCAGGTCATCCCGACACTGGAGCCGGTGCTCTTACTCGCTGAGCCACCTGGCCGCCCCTAAGCAATTGGGGTTAAGTAACTTTCTCAAGGTTACATGGACAGTTATTTCTGGGTGGGTGCTAAGTGTCTGAGCCCGGATTCGATCTCCAGGTCATCCCGACACTGGAGATGGTGCTCTTACTCGCTGAGCCACCTGGCCACCCCTTCCCTGTACTTTTTTATCCCCATTTCAAAGGTATCTGTATTAGCAGTATGAAGAGTAGCTGCTGCCTCTTGACCAACCCTCTTCACAGACAAGGTGCATCTTCTCTTTAAGCTCTTTTTAATATTTCACCTCACATTAGATCAGAGTAGCTAACATTCTTCCCCTAGCTCTTCATGGATAGGACAGGTGACCAGATATATCGCAATGTGCTGAAGAACGAAGAAAACCCTATGCTTTCTCTCTTGGTTTACTGAGTCAATCAGAAAGTATTTATGGAGGCCTATTATTATAATTAGCACACATACATGCTGTGAAGTCACATGTTCATTGAGTGTGTAGATTTATGGGAGGCTGAAAAGAAGTAGAGAACCTTGCACTCATTTTTAAATTTTGGGATCAGTTCTTATACTGGGTTAGACACAATAGCAACTAGGACAGTGTATATATAAGACAGTGTAGAATCAACTGTTTGGTTGTAGATTATGGAAACTTGGGGAACAGTGAATTGTTTCATGATTTACTTGGGGTGATACAGGCAAGTAGATGGAATCAAGGAGATCTATAACTAAGGACCAAGGCTTTGTCTCAGAGCACCAAAATTTATAGGGTGCTGACCATGTTTGTATTCCTTCAGCAGCTAGAAACAGCTGAGCTTAGCATCAGATTAGTAAGCATAAGAACACTCAAAGCAAGAACCATTGCTGAGGCCAAGGGGCTGTGGCACTTACCCTCTGCCTCTCCCACTGAGGACACCCCTTTCACTCATGTTCTGGGGGAGCCTGATCTCTAAAGAGAGAAGTCAAGTGTTTTTTATGCCCTTACTCTAGAGCCTTGGGGAACTCACCAAACACCTTGCAGTGGTTCTTGTCACTTCAAAAAGGGAAAAGTAGAAAGGTACTCAGTATATGATATAAATCAAATATGGGACAGCTATTCATTTATCTCACACAACAGAAATGCTTAAGCCCAAAAGACTCATGTATGCCTTGAAAAAAGCCTTAATAAGTGGCAATAAGTTGTAACTACTGTCACATTCTCTTGGAAGGTAGATACTTACACCATCAAAACTTGACATGTTTTGTAAGCTTGTTGAATTGATCTTTCATCTTTGCCTCAGCTCTCCATTATCCAAGCAATTTCTTCTAGGTCCATGTCTTCTGGCAACACAGGCCAGGGCTTGGGCTCACATCTCCCTGCCAGTAGCCATCTTCTCTAAGAAGTGCTATGCTGGTTTCCAGTGACTTCTCCTGAAATGTAGCTAACCCTCATACTATAGACAGGAGCTCCCAACTTCTTCAACTCAGGGGTTTCTCAAAGGCCAGAAAGCCCATATCAGTATTTATTCCCAAATCACCTATACCCAGGAAAGAAATATAGAGCTGAAGAGCAAACTGTGGATTTGCTATACCTAGTCTCAGTCCCACCTAGGCCAGTATATATGCCCATTGTTCTTTTTAAGCGGTTCACTAATTTTTCCAGTGTAGAGGAGGGCAGGGAGAGGTTTGAAGTTCTTGACAACTGCAGCATATACAAGAAGAGAGAGAACCAGATGGTTAAGTAATTTCTTTTTAATATTCATTGCATGTATCACTCTTGAATTGGTCGCCAGTCCTCTCTGATGCCCTGTGATTCAGCCATTCATCCACTTGTCCTGATTAAACAGTCATAGGATTGGGGGCCAAGGCACCTTCCAACATTTACTACAAACCTTTCAGCATTAAATCATGAATGTCACCAGGAGGTGCTACTGCTTTATAGGATTTACTCCAAACCATTCCTCTTACACAAGAATTGTTAGGGGTGGCTAGGTGGTGCAGTGAATAGAGCACCAGCCCTGGAGTCAGGAGGACCAGAATTCAAATCTGCCCTCAGGCACCTAACACAAAAACTCGTCCTGTGACCTTGGGCAAGTCACTTAACCCCAATTACCCTCCAAAAAGAAAAAAAAAAAGAAATGTCAAGACAAGAATAAGTAGTTTCAGTAGGAAGCAATCAGGTGGCTACTCTCCTATGTAGTATCCTTCCTTGTCTGGCCTTTCTCTGCTCCCACCCCACAATAGGCTCTCCCACAATAGGCTTGTGATATTCTGGGGCTTCTCTCTCCCCTAAAAGGGATGGTAACCAGAGATCTGAGGTATTTCCCTGAGGTATTTTACAAACACACACAGACTCATATATGACTGAACATGTAGATGACTTGATGAAACCTTTCACGATGCTTTCTCTGGACCTAGACATAATAGCATGGCAAAGCAGGGCTATATCATTTTTGTTTTGCTTGATGGGACCTTTATGCCACAGCAGAGTTGCCACACTTCCAAGGATCAGGAAGGTGGATGCTTTTCTGTTGTTTGAGCATATAAATTTTCTCCTGCCCTTCCTCCTCCCTTATGCCCAGCTCTGTGCCCCTGATAACTATCTGCTCAGTTCACAATGATTTAGTATCAGTTTTTCTAGCCTTGTTTAACAGCTCTGGAGATATAATATTCAGAGTTTTGTACCAGCCAGATGCCTCCCAGCCTAAAAACAGGGATGGGGGAAAGGTACATTTTAGGATCTTGATGCCAGTCATGATATGTCCATTAAATTTTCATGAGAGTAGAGGTGGGTATCCTCAGACATTGGTTAACTTCAATGGGGCAAAAACAAGACCAGTGTGTGCTTCCTGGAAGATGTGGGATTTGAACACTTTGCTCCTATTAGAGTGCAGTTGTTAGAAATGGGTAGTATGTTACCTTGGGGCCCTGATCTGGTTTAATGGACAAAAGCCTGACATCTGGAATCCACACTAGTAGGTTGGAATCCTGGCTTTGGTACTTATTACATGAGTGACTTTGAGCAAGGCACTTAAGGCCCATTTCTATAGCATTGTAAAGTGGACCAAAGTATATTCTCTACAGTAACACTATGCAACAAATAGTATAACTTATTCTTATTATTACCATTTTTTAAAAGAAAAGAAACTGAGACTTAGAAAGGTATCAAGTGACATAGCCATGGTCAAAGAGCTACTAATTGTCAGTCAGTATCTTAACCTCTCCAGGCCTCAGTTTCCTTATTTGTAAAATGGGGATGGTGATACTTGGATGACCTACTTCACAGCATTTTTGTGAGGAAAGCATTTTTAAGCCTGAAATGCTATGTGATAGTGTGTAATTATTGCTGAAGTTATTGTAATTAGTTCATACAGAAGACATCTTTCCTCAGTTCACATCAGCATACAAATATCTTCTACCCAGTATGTAAAGTGGTGGGTTGACTACAGAGCTGAGTTAGACAATATGACCAAGTATTGAGAATGTAATCGTGCAACACCCCCCTACACACTGTGATGAATTAAAAGTCTGAGAGACATAATTTCTGGGTAATTAATATTCAGTTTATTAATTATGGCTAGCAAATAATAAGTTGTGATCAGTGGCTTTCTCTCATAAGCCAAAGATGAATCTTGGGCACCCACTGAGTGTATAAATACCCTTGGAAGGGTAGTTATTCCCAATAAGCAAAAATCAACTCTGATTGGTTAACAGTTAATGAGAGAATGAATGTTATAAGGAGAGGAAGGGTGATTATTTCCAATAAGCAGAAATCAACTCTGATTGGTTAACAATTAATGAAAGAATGAATATTATAAGGAGAGGAAGGGTGGTTATTCCTAATAAGCAGAAATCAACTCTGATTGGTTAACAATTAATGAGAGAATGAATATTATAATGAGAGGTAGGCCTATTCTAATTAGTGGCTGTGTACTTGACTCTGATTATGTCACTCTTGGACAAAGAGACTCATCTCTCTGGAGACCACCCCCAAACAAGACATAGGGATCTTTACCCAGGCCATTTATGTAGTTAAACAGTAGGCCTGAATTTTCCTAGATTAGATGGTTTTTACCCCAAAATCAGAAATAAGCTTTGCCATTTGGGTGGGGTCCCACCCAGGACAGAGGATAATGTTAACCCATTCTCATCATCAGCACTGTCCTTTAGAGGCTGCCTTGACCTAGCCTTTATAGGAGGAAATAGGAAAAAAAACCATGGTTCCCCCCCATTAGTGAGTGGTTATTAATAATTAAAGAGAAGTAGAAACCTGAGAACAAAGAATGGGATCAT
Source organism: Petaurus breviceps papuanus (assembly GCF_028583685.1). Taxonomy (NCBI): domain Eukaryota; kingdom Metazoa; phylum Chordata; class Mammalia; order Diprotodontia; family Petauridae; genus Petaurus; species Petaurus breviceps. The sequence continues at coordinate 3,964,848 of NW_027187369.1, read as the reverse complement.
TAATACTTAGTCGAGGGTGTCATGATGGCAGAGAGGTAACTAGGATGTGGTGACCAGGAATTTTGCCCAGAGTGCCCAATTTAGGGAGCACTGATTGCAACTGCAGCCCTTCAGGAGATGAGAAACCAAAGAGCTTAGCTCTGAATTAGCAAGAACAGTTTAAATAATGCTGAAAATAGCTGATCTTTTTACAGGTTTTAAATATGGCCAAACTTTTTCATGTACTATTTCATTCAATACTCAACATCATCCTACAAGGTAGGAACTATTTTCCTTATTTGCAAATGACAAATTGAGCTTTCAGAGATTGTGACTTGACAGGGGTTATTCAGCCAGGAATGTCTCAGGTCGAATTTGAATACAGGTTTTGTTGACTCCAAGTCTAGTACATTATTCACTGTTCCCTCTTGCTTCTTACAGGAAGCTACCAGCTGGTCTCTTGGGATGAGTTTCTCCCCTTGCTAGAGCCCATTTTTCCCCATCCAAAGGTTTTGCTTTTGCTTTACCAGGGTTTTATGTGTGTTGGATACTTGCCCTAGGCACAATGATTCCTAATTATGGCTCTTCCAGAAGGTAAGGATTCAGTTATTGAATCCAGAAGATTGTAGGTTTGGTTATATGGAGTCCTCCTAGCTCGAGAACTAGAAGGGTCCTTTGGGGCTATCTAGTGGTGCTCTTTCATTTTACGAAAGAGGAAATTGAGGCCTGGAGAGAAGTGACTTATCCAGGGTCACACAGCTAGTAAGCACTGGTAGATTTGGACTCATCTTCTGAATATACATCTAGTGCCCTTTACACTGTCCGATGTTATGTCCTATTATGTGATAGAGGGATGTGAAGGCTTGGCATGAATATTCATTGGCACAGAGAGGTGATACAAATAAGTGGGACACAGAAGTAAATGTAGAGAACAATAATTTAGGCTTTGCCACCCAGCCTACCATGGACTGAACCCAATTCCACAATATACCTCAGCCCAAGGATGTCAAACCCACAGCCTCGAGGCCACATGTGGCACTCTAGGTCCTCAAGTGCAGCCCTCTGACTGAATCTAAACTCTTTCAAAGGGCCACACTTAAGGACCTAGAGGGCCACATGTGGCCTTGAGGCCGTGGGTTCCCTACCCCTGCCTCAGACTCTTCAACTTGGACCAGACTTCAGAATTTATATCAGACCAAGTCCCTAACCACACAAGATTCTCTAAGGTCTCCCATCTGACAAGTTTCTTTTTTCTCAGGACTTAGGCCCTGGCAATAGAGATTGAGCTTCCCCATAGCATGCCACTCCTGAAGACCATGACCACAATCCAAAAACCCTTTGGCCTTCTCCATTCCTGCTTAGTGGTCTACTGGGTTATGTATCCTCAGATGAAATGCTCAGAATAATTCATGAGCCAAGACAGGAAGGGAAGAGCTCTTCAGGTGCATTAATCCAGATGCAGAGAACTCACTTCATTTAGAAGTACAATGATTACAAATGCATTACTGTAGAGCAGTATTGCATATTTATATTAGCAAATGAGCAGAGAAACACAGTACCAAGATTATTTCTATGGATGTCATTTTTACAAAATTATTCTTGAGAGATTTTTGTTTATGGTTTATTTTTAAATTAAACTAATCTGAGAACATATGTTTGCATTTCATAAATATTAATTAAAAGTGATTTGTACAAAGCAAATATTGTCCCCAAACCATCAATTTTTACTTACCACACACTTTGTATTGTTGTCTTTTTAATACCATATTGACAGCGCTGTACATAATTTCTGCCCAATTTCTGTTCGTTCCTTTTAGGCACTGTTACCATCTTTCTGAAAAGCAGAAACAACATTGCCCATAATTATGCCATTTGTCTCTTTCCCCTAGGGGTTGGTGTGATGGACAGGCAGAAATAAAAAGTGAGTTCCCCAAATTTCATTGTTAGTGATAGAAGGAAAAATAGATTAAAAGTGTGCTATGAAATCTTACTTCATAATTCCTTGATTTCACAGAGTTGGTAGCCAGCAAAAATGGTGCAAGCTCAGTGATGAGGATTTTTAAAATCACTTTCTTAGCTGAGAAATCGACAATGCCAGTTATATGTAAATTCATGCTGTAGCCTAAATTTGTCTTTGTTATTCTCTATGTGTGGCCCTTGACGCTGATGTCATACTGAAGTTTACCATTATTGGTCACACCCACTTTTCCTGATGCCCCTTCCACAGTTCCATATCCTTTGCCCAATTCTTTCTTGGCCCAACTGTTGGCTAAGCAAGTGGTAAACATGCTACAATGCTGAAGGGAACTGAAAATAGATTAGCATGTAACTTTTCTCATACATCATATATACGCTTTGACATGTGTAGTATGTGTTTTTTTATTACAATTTGAGTAGGTGAATTTATTTTTAGGGCTTTTAGTATGTCGAACCCTGCAATAAAAACACACGAACACATCCAGTGTCTTGGATACTTGGCCTGAGACCAAATTGTTTGAAACTTAAGCTAACCCTCTTTTTTATTGTTCAAAATTTCCCCTAGGGACCATATTTGAAAAGACCAAAAAGCTTCAAGAAAAAGAGATAAGTTAGCATCCAAATGCCTGTTACCCACAAATAACTCTTATCATTTTCTCCCTGAAAAAGATTTAGATGTTTCCATCATTCATTAAAGGATGACAGGCTTACTCTTGAGGTCCTTATCCAAATAGAATTGGCTGCTTTAAAAATGTCTTTCTGTTTTCACATGTGTTTGTGTATGCTTGTGTGTTTTCCTATATACGGCAATGGTAATAATTTGAAATGATTCTGACTTTTTGTACAGTTTTAGGATGAGTAAACTAGAAAAAGAGCCTAGGGCCCTGTTGCTTTGCTACTATGTTTGGGTACAGTGGATTCAAGGTTAGAATGATAGGCAAAAATCACCAACAGAGATACAGATTGAGCATGAAGCAGACAAAACTAATGGTCATGGAAGTCAAGAGGCACTGGATTTGGAGTTGGAGGAATAGGTTTAAATCACAGCCCTAAGAGTTAGTGCCTGCATGACCTAAAGCAACTAATCAGAAGGCTAGGGGCCTGTTGTTCTCATTTGTAAAATAGGAGGGAAGATCAAAAGACCTCTAAGGTTCCTTCCAGAGGTAGTGTTTTACAATTATGATCACAGATGATCATAGTCAGATTGTCAGAAGAGCAGGGTAATGTTTGCTAAATCGAGATGAAAAAATGCAAAGGCTGGAGTTGGGAACAGATATAGGACTCCATGGTTCAGGATTCCAAGCTAAGCAAACATTAGGCCAGAGAAATATATCCCCAGGAGAGAGAACAGTGATTGACAGCTATAAATACTTGGTGGACCCAAGGCTAAAAGAATTCAGCACTGGCCCCACCTCTGCCTTCAGGCCAAGTGTGCTTTGCCCTACATCTTGACTTCTTGTACTTCAGTAGAAAGGACTGGCTTTTACTCAGATTCTAGAGACATAGCCTCAGGTTATCTGCCAGAATTCCATTGAAGGTGATTTTCATTAGATGATAATTATTTAATGTTTTCCCTTTTCCCAGAAAGTTTCAGGTGACTTCACTGTCTGCTTTGGGTTTTTTTTTTGTTGTTTTTGTTTTTTGCTTTTTTTGGAGGGGGGAAGGCAGGGCAATTGAGGTTAGGTGACTTCCCCAAGATCACACAGCTTGTATGTGTAAAGTGTCTGAGGTCTGATTTGAACTCAGGTCCTCCTGATGCCAGGGCCAGTGCTCAACTCACTGCACCACCTAGCTGCCCCTCTGCTATGGTTTTGTCTAGAGCATTCAGTGAATAATTATCAGTTACCTACTACCGTGTTTCCCCGATAATAAGACACTGTCTTATTATTTTTTGGGACAGAAAAACACCAGAGGGCTTATTTTCAGTGAGGGCTTATTTTAATGAACATTGACAGCAATTTTAATAAACAGGTAAATGTGAACAAAAAAATGTACCTTTATTCAATAAGCAAATCACTGGGGAAGAACAGGATGACGCGCTCACTGCTGCAGCTCTGATTGGATGCAGCTCGGAGCGCGGCCTGCGTTTCACCGGTGGGGGGGAAAACGGTGCATACAGAGGGTACCATAATGTAGCGTGTAGCGCAGGGGATCACCTTCACTACAGTAGCAATCTCAATAGGGCTTATTTTCGGGGGGGGCTTATTTTAGAGGAATCTTACACAGTAAGGGGAGGGCTTATTTTCGGGATAGGTCTTATTATCGGGGAAACACGGTATGCAAAAGGTTTTGTCTGACTCTTAAGGAGTCAAGTAGGCTTCTTAAGCCTAGCCTAGTAGAAGAGAATTAGGCAGTCTAGTCTAGGAGGAGAGTTTTAGGCTTACTCTGTCTGGGACTTCTATTCTCCACCCACAAATTCTAAAAATGATTAAGCATATCTCTTTTTTCCATACTTCTCATTACCAGGTACTTTTTTTAGCTATCAGTTTCATCCTCAGTGAAGTAAGAGGTTTAAACTGGATGGCCATTAAGGGAGTGTTGTAGCTCTAAATTTATTATTCTATAATGCCCTAGAATGAAGGTATCAAGTAAGTTCCCACATCACTTGAGATCAACCTTGGACACAAAGCATAACTTGTCAGGGCAGTAAGTTGTAGGACGACAGATATGAAAGTATCAGTTGAAGCCCTCAAGTTATATATTGAGTCAGAAGCTGTAGCTATGCTCTCCAGAGAGGAAAGAACAATAACCAAATGTATCGATTACATTTCTGTTTCGTCTTTCATTCTCAAGGTTAATTTTGCCTTATTCGAGTGTTAGTATGTGGAAGCATGGTTGCTGAATTTGATTTCATTTTGTTAAATGCACAATTTTGTGAGAACCAGTTTTTTATCCATTTACTAAGGGCTAAAATCATGGCAGAAGCCTTCGCTTGAAAGGTGTTAAATAAAGCCTTAGACTTGGGAATAAGAAGATAAACAGAAGCATCATTCATAAATTTATAAATGTGTTACTTTCTACTATAAATTTTACATAGTTTTCATGATTACATGTACACAGTGGCAAACTAACATGTTAATTTAGCTAAATTAATCAATAAATCAAGCAGTAGAAGAAAACATCACTAGGCAGATGGTTTACTTATTGCAGTGTAGACAATACAGCATTTGAATGACTGTATTTTCTCATTTTTCAGCTACATCCTTTGAACTTGACTACCTGAGGCAGGGTGACATTGCTAAAAGAAAGCTGAGACACCTGGAGAGCAATTTGGAACCATGCCCAAAGGGCTGTAAAAATGTGCATACCCTTTGACCCAGCAATACCACTTCTAGTGCTGTATTCCAAAGAGATCATACAAGTGGGAAAAGGACCCACATGTACAAAAATATTTATGGAAGCTCTTTTTGTGGTGGCAAAGAACTGGAAATGGAGGGGATGTCCATCAAATGGGGAATGGCTGAACAAGTTGTGGTATATGAATGCAATGGAATACTACTGTGCTATAAGAAATGAGGGGCAGATGGACTTCATAATAACCTGGAGAGACTCGTATAAACTGATGCTGAGTGAGGAGAGCAGAACCAGGAGAACTCTGTACCCAATGACAGCCACATCCTATCTGTGATGAATGACTTTGATAGCCTGGACTCCTCTCAGTAATGCAAGGCTATAAGACAACTCCAAGGGAGTCATGATAGAAAAGACTATCCACATCCAGAGAAAGATTTATGGAGCCTGAATGCAGATTGAAGCAAAATACTTGCTCTCTCTCTCTTTTTCATTTCATTTTGTTTTTTTCTTCTTCCTGGTTATTCTTTCCATTGATTATAATTCTTCTTTACTACTTCACTAATGTTTAATATGAAGGCATATGTAGAACCTTATATTGGATCGCATGCTACCATGGATGGGGAGGGGCAAAGGAGTGGGGAGAAAATTTGGAACTCCAAAATTTGTGGAATTGAATGTTGTAAATTAATAGTAAAGAAAAAAGAAGGAAAAAAAGAAAGCTGAGAAAGAAGTTTCTGACTGTGAGATCTCATCATGTGTTGTGATTAGCATTGGGACTATTGGGAGTCACAGCAAGGTCAGAGCCTTCTGCCTCCAGACCATTGGATAGAGACAGATGTTTGGCCTTCACTTACAGCCAATATGTTGATAGGGTTATGATCCGTTCTTGTAAGTAGTGACCAGGGTGTCGTTTTCAATGGAAAATTGTTTTTTATTAGTATTGTACTTTATTGGTGTTTTAGTCTTTGTGTGTGTGTGTGTGTGTGTGTGTATAAAAACACATTATTTACAGACATAGATTACCTTCAGCATAAGGAGTTCAAGGTAACTCATTAAAACCTTGAATTTTCTTTGTTTAATTTTATGACTCTCTGTGGGTAACTTGCCTATTCTCAAAATGAAAAGCCCAAATCAAAATAGTGGTGAAGCCCCTCAGTTGCTCAGTCTGTGCTTCTGTTTTATTTTTGCCCTTGCTGGCCCAGTTGCTGGAGAGGGAATGATGACTGTTATTTAAAAAAAAAAACCTAGAAAAACTTTTTTTTAACACCCACTAACCACACAATCTTGAAGCTATGTACCCACTAGTGCTTTACTTATACATTAATATTTTTGAGCTGCTGTTCAGGCAGCAATTAGTTCTGCCCCTGTAAATGTCAACTGTCAAGGTGCAAGCTGAATATTGTACCTTGTATGGCTTTGTTCAAAATTGGGAAAAGAAAACAGAGAAGTGAAGTGATTACTTCTCAGAACCTGTACAGCCAATTATACCTTGGCTCTAATGGATACTTTTGCTCTCTTGAGGCTGATTGGGCAGGGAGAAGCAAGAGGATGGGGAGACTGAAATAAATTTGAGCATTTGTTCTTCCTTTGCAGAAAGAACAATGAAAGGCAAGAGTGTTGAGTTAGGAGTTAGAACAGAGCAGTATATCCTGCTTCATCGGACCTATTACATTGTCTATGTGCCCCACATGCAGTTGATAAATATTAATTCAATTCATGTTTGGGTTTTGCTAAAAAGAATATTAGGTTGGGAGTGAGTTGACCTTGGTTGGAATGCTGACTGTTATTTACTAGCTGAGTTATTTTGGATAAGTCACTTACTCAGTTCTGGCTTTCAGTTTCCTTTTTTGTAAAATGAGGTTTGATTACATGAACTTTAATGGCTCTTCAAACTCTAACATTCCGTAGTCTTATCCTATAGCCAAAGGAAAAGCTTGGATAAAATGTGAGTGAAGTCAGGGAACTGATCACTACCTTTTAAAATATTTCTTTATTAAATGTTGACAATTTTTCCTGATAATCAGAGATGATCATTCAACAAAGAAGCCCTGTGTAGCTTCCTGGTTCATTTTCTTTTTTTTTTTCTTTTAATTAATTATTTTTCGTTTTCAACTTTCACTTCCATAAGTTTTAAACATTTTTCCCTCTTCCTCCCCAAGACAGCCTGCAATCTGATATGGGCTCTACATATACATTCCTGGTTCATTTTTGTGAACTGGTAATGGAAGGACAGACCCTAAAAGAGTAAAGGTGTTGTGTGAAATAGATGTGTTACTTAGAGTAACTTCACTAATGGTCATCATATGTAATGGGCACAGAAGCAATAGGTAGGTAAAGAGCTTGTCTCTAGAGGCTTATGAGGAATATTTAGAATAAAGAAATATTTATGGTTTCAAAATGGTAGATAATTTGGTGGTTGATTTCAGTATGTTAAGTACACCAACTCTGCTTTGGTTAATATCTCTCGACTGTTTAAAAATTACTGATTAAATGGGGAAGGTGGTGTAGAGATTTTAGAAAGTCATTTAAAATTTTATAGGTAATCACTGGTAATATCTGACTCATTGGAGATTTAAACCTGTTGTTATTGAATTGTTTTTTTCAGTTATGTCCAACTCTTCATGACCCTGTTTGGGGTTCCCTTGGAAAGGATACTGGAGTGTTTTGCATATCCTTCTTCAGCTCATAAGACAGATGAAGAAACTGAGACAAGCAGGGTTAAGTGACTGACCAGGGTCACCCAGCTAGTAAGTGAGGCCAGATTTCAACTCGTGAAGATGAGTCTTCCTGACTCCAGGCCCAGCACTCTATCTCGTGTACCCCTTAGCTACCCTATATGTAAGCCTTGTTGGCAATAAAACCCAGTTCCATTCTTACCTAGTCAGTCTGTCTCTTGGCATGCTTTTGGTCTCTATAAATTTCAATTTAGATTTGTTTGAAATATGTTTTTTTTTAAGATACAGCATAAGATATGTGAGAGATAGTGTCCTTCCTAGCCCCAGTGCCCAGAATCCCTTGCCCCCAACCCCTGCATTATGGGTTCTCTCACTTCCTTCAAGATTCCACTTAAGTCTGGACTTTTGCAGCAGGCCTTTATGGTCCCTCAACCTATCTTCACTATACATTTTTGTATGCATACGTACAGCACACACGTGCACATATAATTTCCATGCATATGTGTTTCTATGTGTTCATGTGTGTATTGCTTCTGTACACATATAGATGCAAGACATGCATGTATATATACACATGTGTAAATGTATATAAACATGTATGTACATATACATACACGTGAATATGTATGTATGTATATTTGTATACATATATAGAAAAGATATCACTCTCTCTTGCTTGCTTGTCTTTACCTAGCTATTTGCACCTTTTCCTCAGCAAAATGTAAGCTCATTGTGGACAAGAGCTGTCTTTGCTTTTGTCTTTGTGTCCCCATCATTACCGCAGTGTCTGCCTCATACAGGTTTCTTTGTGGTGCAATAGATAGAGCACTAGACTGGGTCTCAGGCTTGAGTTCAAATCTGGCTTGAGTGACCTAAAAGTTGTGTGATGCTAGGCTGGTAACTTTATCTCTATCTAGCTTGGTTCCTTTTTTCTGAAAAATGGGGATAATAATAGCACCCATCTATCAGGGTTATTGTGAGGAACAAATGAAATAATATTGTAAAATGCTTTGTAACCCTCAAGGCAGTATATAAATGCTAACTATTATTACACAGTAAGAGCTTAATAACTACTTATGACTGATTGCTTATCTGAATTATTCCAGACAAGTGGGATGAGGGAAAGTTTTAATGGATGAAGTGGCATTTAAGTTGGGGTTTAAAGATGAGTGAATTTAGAAAATGATAAAGAAAAATTCTGGGGCCAAAGGGAAGTCTCCTCTGTCCGGTTCTTTAGACAGAGGAGTTTTATTTTAGACTATATGAAGAGAGATTCAGAAGAAGTCAAAGTCTAGCTGTACTGATCAGATATGGAATACTGAGTTCAATTCTGTGTGCTACATTTCAGGAAGAATATTGATAATCTGAAGTATATACAGAGAAGAGAGATTAGTATGGGAAAGAAATTGAAGGTTATGTCACATAAATGTCAATTGAAGGAATTGGAAATGCTTAACCCAGAGCAGAGAAGAGTAACAAAGAGGTAAATGTAGGTATTTGAAGGATTCTTATGTAGAACAATAAGAACTACTGGGTGGATATGGCAAAGAGGTAAATTCCACTTTGATGTAAGGAAAAATATCCTCCCAAATCAGAACCATCTGGAAGAGTGGGCTGTGCTATCTCAGGAGAGGGTGAGTTCCCCTTCCTTAGAGATCTTCAAGGAAAAGCTGAATGGCAATTTGTGTGATGTGTCATAGTGAGGATTCCTTTTTTGGGTCTGGCTTAGACTAGATGGTCAGTGAAGTTTCTTCTAACTTGCCGTTCTGTGATTCTTTAATGAGGCATTAGCCTTTTTCTATTTGGCTGAAAACTGGATCAATTGGTAAGATGTTCAAAGACTCAAATTTTAATTAGATTAAAGGAAAAATTCCCCAACTATCAGAGTTACCCAAAATAGAACAGGCTATCTCAGTTGGTTGTGATTTTTCTATCAGTAGCAGTCTTCAGGCAGAGGAAGGAGGACTACTTGGTTTTAATCTTGTAGAGGTGATGCCTACTGAAGGCCTTTCCAACTCGTTCTGTGATTTGTGGCAAGCTTTTAACCTCTTTGACCCTCTGTTTTTTCATCTTCAAAGTCACCAGCCTCACTCTTTCTTCCAGAGCCATCTGGATCCAGTGGCAAGATATAGATCAGGATGAATGGAGATGGACCTGGTTGCAGTGGGATACCTTGGCCCTTTTAAATTACGGTCTTTCCCAGGTCTTAATTTGATTGAGGTAATGTCCATTCAGGGTTTAAGGCTGGGTAAGAAATGAGGCAAAGAATGACTTATTTTTACCTAGAGAAGAACTAATGATAAATGCTGGAGAAACAAATACAGGCAAGGAGACAATCCCTTTCCTTAAGGAGTTTACCAATTTTGGGGCCAAAACAGCATACAAAATGACGCTGGAAACCAAGGGGTGGGGAGAAGGTAACCACACAGGGTTATGGTGTTGAAGTTTGGAAAGTCAAAAACAGTGGGGAAGGGAATGAATATTGGCAGGCCTGGGCCACTCCACAAAATATAGGCCTCTGGAGTAACTTGCCAATGAGAGAAGGTGGATGGCATAGCAAAGGGATGTTCTGGTGTGAGACTACAGTTGAGAAATAGTATTGAAGTCAGGAATAAGGAAGGTTAATATGGAAGGCATGTGGAGGATGAATTGAAGGGAAATGATAGAGAATAAATATAGGAAGGCCTCTTAGAAGGCTATGAACTCTCAATTGTGAGTCTCAGTGACTCAAGGAATGCTGGTTCCTCTGATAAAAATAGGAAGATCAGAAGGAGAGATATGTTTGCAAATTGTCATTGAAATTCATCCTTTCGGACAACCTGCTAAATTACTTTCAGGATATATGGAAGGAATTCACTGCCATTACTTAGAGCTGTGGGCCAGGGGTTCCAGTGGAAGGAAGATGAAAGTATGGTAGGAATATGGCCTTACCAAACACATGCTTGAAAATTCTGAAACACTAATAGCACTGATTTTTATGTTTTCCAATTGTGAGTCCCGATTCAATAACAGCACCACTTCTGTGATATCACTACTGTCTCTGTCATCCTGTGAAAACAGAAGTTGAATAAATAGCTTAAGGTGCAGGAAAATAGAGCAGGAAGAGTGTTGTTCCATTGAATATGTCCTCCATAATGAACTGAACTCAGTGGTAGCAGTAGCATTTCTGATTGCACTGTGTAAAATAGACATCTGATTTTAAATGACTTGGGAAGGTTTTTGATTTGAATGAAAAATGGACGATTGTCTTTCCCATTTCTCATCATCTAGCCTGACATTATGCAGTTAAAAATGACTTAAAATCACCATGTAAATTTGGTTGAGGCCATTTCCTAACACAGACCCTGAACAATGGAATAATATCTAGTTTATTTTCTCTAGGTTATGGAATCTCAGTTTATGAATGTACTTGTACTTCATAAATCATTCTCAGAAGCAAAAAGAAAAAAATAGAAAATCCATTTTCCTTCAACCCCTTGGGTCTTTATTTAATTTTTAATGAAATAGAGAAGATACATCATCAATGGCAACAATAAAATAGTTTCACCATCCAGCTTTATAAAAAAAAAAGGCTTCATGGGTAAACCAAAGATTTTCCAAATGTATTGGATTTTTAAAAGGGGAGGAGGGAAAGGACAGATGTGTGGCAATGACTTAAAGTCTGGTGACTTCTGTAACTAATGAAATGATGTAGAAGACAAAGTTCAACAACACCTTGTGCTGTCATGTATTGCTACCAACATTGGCATGAAATAGATCAAGGATACTGGAGAATTTTAGAAGAAAAATGACTTTCCCAAGGCACAAAAATGTCAGCTATCTGCTTAATTGTTGTTCTTTAGGATTTTTTCCCCTGCTATTAGGATCTATATGCACATAAGTAGACAATTAATGTATACTGACCAAATTAGCAAAAGTTGCTCATCTACTTAAAAAAAAAAGCACGGAGAGTGGAGGAAAGTATATTTGCCCACGCAGATGGTATATTTCTCTTGACCTTGTTATGAAATCTCTCTCCCCCTCTCACCTGCTACTTACTTATTTTCAGGAGTTCAATTTAAGTTGTTAGCCACTTAGAATTCAAGGGTGACAATGTCTTTATGTTTCACTTTGAAGCTTAGTTCAGTTTCCCATTTTTCCTGATATTGACCTGCAATCTGTCTTTTTGCAGCACCTAGCTAGGGCTTCCCTGCTCCTGGGCCAAGTAGAACAAATCTTAATTCCTCTCTCATGAGATAACGCTTCAGATGCTTCACCTACCATTCTTCCACACACACCCTCACTCCCCCTCACACATTTTCTCTTCTTCCCACTTAACATTTCTAGTTCTTGCAAATGATCATTATATGCCATCAGGCCAGGACCCTACAGCATCCTGATTGCCCTTTTCTAGATACAGTCTAGTTTATCAATGTCTTTCCTAAAATGTGGTGCCTAGAATGTTCATTATTGTTACATTTGATCTACTAATAAAAGGAAGGATGAGTCCCTTAGTTAAGCTCTACAATAGTTTGGAATAAAATATCAGTTTTACATTTTTTTTAACTTGACAAACATGTGTTGTTCCCTAACTACCTTGACTACCCTGTAATTTTTGCCTTCCATTCTACCCCATGTCAGCAAGTTAAAAGAACAAACATATCTTTTTGTATGAAACATCTCATGGCTATGTCAGCAGAAAGTTACTTAATCTGAGTTCCTCATTACCAAATATGTAATTATCTGAACTCCCAGAACATGGCATTTTACCAATTTAATTGTAATATGTTACTTTTGAAATATAATAAATAACTGATTCCATTATTTCTTCTAACCCAACACCTTCAGGTCCCATGCTTGAATAGTTTTTTGTTTTTAATTTTTTCTCATGAGGGTGGGGGATGGTTTGACACTAATTAATCCGCAATTTTCTCATTATTACTGTTGGAGTTAGGTTAGGGCTACAGTCTGTACCTTTAGCTGTGAAATAGAATGGTGCTAACTAGTTCATACAAGATCAGATATGTGACCCTGACCTAGGGGCTAATCACTGGGAAAAGCAAAAAATCAGGAGTTTAACACCCATACAAATTCCTTGATAATGACCTTGATTATTTTACTTACTATAGATACACATAAGAGCAGAAGGATTTGATTACAGCTGTAAAATTGAAAGGTGTCCCTCTTCATTCCAAAACCAGATAACTCCCAGAATGCATAGTATATCTCTAGACCTTTGGTATCCTTGGAGTTTTATGGATCATAAGGAAAAGCCCATGTGTGCCTAGAAGATGGTTAGGTGTGCCCAGATATTATAGCACACCCTGGAGTAAATATTACTTTTGTCCCTTCTACTTTTCCTCAATGGAAGGCAAAGCAGTAATCCTTATCCCCTGATGGCACCCTTGGCCCACACTCTGTGTATGCCTATTTTAGAAATATGGATGTTGTCAAAAACTTAAGTTTAAAAAATGGTGCCAAGGAGGTACCATCTTCTAAGAATCTGACTTTTTTTCTTTCTCTATGCATACCAAAGGAAACTAGACCAAAGGCATCACACATAGTGCCCATGAATGATATCCTCGTACCTATCAAATTCTGCTGCTACATTGATATTTATAAACTTTGAGTTTAAAATTATCTATCATAAAGAGATCATTGTGACTTTAATTCTTTTCTGACACAGAAGGAAGAGATCTAGAACTTGAAAAGAGATGTTACCAAATGACATCTGTCTTCTGTTGAAAACTATAAATTCATTTTTGGATCATTTTCATATATTACACTGGCCTAGCCTTGCTACGCAAAGACAAAATGACTCCTGTTTAAACTACAAAATATATCACTCTCTTTAGTGTATTAAGGTGAAACCTGATCTGTAGGAGCAAATAGATTGGAAATGTACACTACCCAAGAATTTGACATTTTGTTCAATATTTTAAAATTGATATAGGGGTTATTTCAGAGAATCCAGGGTTTATAGATTTAGAACTGGATGGGACTTCAGAAATTATCTAATATAACCAACTCATTTTATGGATGAGAACACTGAAGTCTGCACAAATGAATTTACTTGCAATAGTTAGCACTATTGGCAAATGAATGTACTGGGAGTCAAACCGAGGGTTCTTTGAGTCCAAATGGTAGTCTCTCCTTTTGGGAGCAAACATCCCAAATGTCTTAGCTGTCAGTTCTATTGGTTTGTCTCCTCTGTATTTTTACCTATTTTTCTATCAATCTGTCTATGTTTTTGATATATACATTGCATATGCATGTACACCTATGTGAGCATATTTGTGTATACATACATTAATATGTGTATGTGTGTGTGAAATTCACATACATGTATGTAGCAGCAAGCACCCCAAGCGTCCTCAGGGTTTGCAGCTACCACAGGTTCTTGGATCTGCTTTGTTAAAGGAAAGCAACTCAAAATGGGTTAACAAGCTTACTTTAATCAGTCAGACATATATCGTTTACCTTGTTCAGGAGAAAAGGTCAGCACCCTGAACCTCAAAGTATACAGGCAGAATTATGAAGACAGAAACAGATAAAGTAGACAGATTTCCAAACTGTCCAACCATTACATCCATACCCAGTCAACATCTGGGTTTCCAAATCTGGGTTTTTCAAAGCCGGGGGACTCTCAACAACGGCTTCCCAGAATTCAGATCAAATCACAGAACACTTCTCAAAGTGAGTCCCAAAACAAAGCTACACATCAGTGCTTATATAGCCTTCTCCTGGCTCAGAGAATGTAACAACCTTTTTGACCCACTGGCCAATCAAAAAGTATCTACTGAAAAACAAGCCTCCCTCCCCAGGCTTCTGGTGCACTTTAGCCTAGGGGCAGGGAAGATCTTTAAAATTTACATTCGCATTACAATGTAAGAACTTCAGAGTTGGAAAGGACCTCAGTGGACCTCTAATCTAACTTGTACCAAGATACAAATTTCCTTTCCAGAAAATGGTCATCTAGCTTTTGCTTAATGACCTTCAGTGATGGGATACCTATTGATGTCAGCCATCCATTCTTCTTTGGGATAGCTTCAAGTATCAGAAAATTTTCCCAGACAACAGGGCTAAATTTTCATTTGTACAGAATCTTAAATATTCTGAACCACATTCTCTTAGAATTCTCTTATACCTTAGTTGCATTCAAAGGTATCATCAAGGGAGGGTATAAGCAGAAAGTAGGAAAGGAAGTTAACTAATTGTGGTGCCAGAGCAAGGCACAACATGTGAATAATATGGATATTGTCCTAACATCCAGAAAATTTTAAAAAAGACATAAAGCAGGGGTGGGGAACCTGCAGCCTCAAGGGCACATGTGGCCCTCTAGGTCCTGAGTGTGGCCCTCTGACTGAATCCAAACTTCACAGAACAAATTCCCTTCATAAAAGGATTTGTTCTGTAAAATTTGAACTCGGTCAAAAGGCCACACCCAAGGAGCTACAAGGCTACATATGGCCTTAGACTGCAGGTTCTCCACTCCTGAATGGAATGGCTACAAAACTTTGTATTTAGAGATATTCTCCAGAAGATTTAAGAAGAGGAATCAGCCATAATAAGAAGGTGTGGATGAGCTCTGCACAGGGAGCCAGTATCCACATAGGTGAGATCATGGTGCTTGTGAAGCATTTTTTACCTTATACATACTTGAATATAGTTCTACAACCTAGAAAAATACCAAGCAAAAGATCCCTATAATATTTAACTATTGTAATTAAAATCAAAGCCAGTCAATCAGCAATCATCTCTTACATGTCCAATATGTGCCATTTACTGTGCTAAGTTCTAGGAATAGAAAAATAAATGCAAAAAAAATCCCTGCCCTCAAGGAGTTTAAATTCTTATTGAGGTATGTGTGTGTATACATTTAAATGTATTGGTTTGTGTGTGCTTATGTATGTAGATACAGTACAAATACATACCAAGCAAATTCATGATAACCTAGGAGAAGCTGTACTGTTAGCTAGGGATGACAAGGGGGCAGAAAACCAAAAAAAAATCCCTCAGGTAGAAAGTGGTACTCGAACAGTCTGGAAGTAAATCAAGTATCACAGGATATGGCGGTGAGAAGGAAAAGCATTTTAGGATAAAAGCATGGGAATGGTAGAAGGAGGGTTGTGAGAGAGAAGCATCACTAAGATCAGTATGGCTGAATCACAGAGTGCATGCCATTGAGTAATGTGCAATATGGCTCTAAAGAGAGAATGGGGCCAAGTTGTAAAGAGCTTTAGATGACAGAGTTTATATTTGACCCCTAGAGGTAATAGGTGATCCTTGGGGTTTAATGAGAGGTGACCCCATTGTGTCAACACTTTAGGAAAATCACTTTGGGTGTCATATGGAGGATGGATTAGATAGAGGAGAGCCTTAAGGCAAGGAATTCAATGAGAAGGTTATTGCAGTAGTCCAGGTAAGGGCAATGAGTGTCTGAACTAAGGAGGCAGCTGTGTGCATGGAGAGAAAGCAATGGATGTGAGATGTTGTGAAGGTAGAAACAAAACCAAGATTGAGGAACTAATGAGTTTGCAATTGTTACAGGACTAAAGGGGGCGGGGCGGTGGCTAGGTGGCATAGTGAGTAAAGTGCCAGCCCGGAGTCAGGAGGACCCGAGTTCAGTTCCGACCTCAGATACTTAACACAAAAAAACTAGCCATGTGACATTGGGCAAGTTACTTAACCCCAATTGCCCTCCAAAAAGCAAAAAAAAAAAAGAAATTTTTACAGGGAACATATTTAGGACAGGAGCTCCAGGGATGTACTAGGGAAGGATATAGAGATCTGGGAGTCTTCTGTATCGAGATGAGAATTGAATCTATGGGAGTCAGTGAAGACTTATTTTAGGATATAATATTAGTTAAATACTTTATAGTTAAATCAGTTTTTCAAGTAAGGTCAAGTACAAGAAGGGATTGAGTATAACACAAATCACATTTCACTTTACTTGGGTTTCATCTGTTTGTAATATAATATAGGCTTTCAAGAGCTTTTTAAAAATCATCTTCTGTTTGAGATCTTTTAATTAAAGCACAGTGAAACTATGGACTGTTTTTCAGATTTTGTGAGTAGAAAAAGCTATATGAAACTTTCATTTGCTTGCCCCCAGTTTCTCCCCTTAACCTATGCTGCATAGTGTTTTAATCATTTCATTTTCCCATCTTTGAATCTCACAGTTACCCCCCCGCCCCTGTTCTGGTTCTTTCATCAATTTCCTGTACCCACACAGATCATAATCCATCTGTAACTGCCTCCCCTTCCCCACTATGGGACCTTTGTTCTTGTGATTAATCTGCTACTAAGAGTACTCTGGCCTAGCCCACTTAGCTACTGGCCCTCCAGACTGTTCCACTGCCTTTCCTTCCAAATGCTCCACACATCTCCTACTCTAGGGAACCATTTCTGATTCACCCAAACTACCTTTAACGTGGCATCTGTAGCTAAAAAGAGTTGCACCTCTCTTTCTCTCTGCCTATACACACACACACACATATCTACACACATATGAATGTGTATGTATATGCATGCATGTATACACATAGGTAAAAAGGCATGTGTATGCACATACTTCTTGTGTTTTCATTAGTGGAGGGAAATCTTGGTGTGAAATTCCCCATCAGCAAAGCTCAGTAATTCCTCAGTAACTTACAGTCTTGCAGATGTGCCTAGAACTCTGAGTGGTTAAGTGCCTTAGCTGCCATCACACAGCAAGTAAGTATCAGAAGGAGAGCCCAAGTCTTCCTTACTCCATTAGATCCTAGCCAATGATGGCATACACACATGGACACATACACATATGTGCATACATAATCATATAAACATGTTCACACATATGCATGCATCTATTTCTAACCTCTACATATACATCACTGCACTGTAACCCTACAATTTTGTTAGATTGGGAAGAATTTCCACCAATTTTGGTCCCATCCCATTTATAACTTAGAGTCTTAAAAAGTTGTTTGGGACTCAAAGAAGTTAAATGATTCCTCTTCTCTTCTCCTCTCCCCTCCCCTCCCCCTTTTTCTGTGTGTGTATTGTACATATATATAGGCTGCTAGGTGGTACAGTGGATAGAGCACTGGGCATGGAATCAGAAAGACTCATCTTCATGGGTTCAAATCTGGCCTCAGACACTAGCTCTGTGACCCTGAACAGGTCACTTAACCCTGTTTATCTTAGTTCCTCCTCTGTAAAATGTATTGGAGAAGGAAATGATAAATCACTCTACTATCTTTGCCAGGAAAACCCCAAATAGGGTCACAAAGAGTCAGTCATGACTGAAACCACTGAATAACAGCAGCATTGTACTTACATAGACAAACCTAAATATGTGTATATACCTGTATATATTGTCCAGTCCCGCAAAGTGTCCTGGAGGTAATCCTGATTAGTGAAGGCCATTACAGTGGCACAAAATCTCTGCCAAGTCACCCTGAGCTAGAAAGGCTTCCGATATGGATTCAGTATGCCTCTTGTTCAAATATCATTCAAGAATCATAAATTCCAACCTACTTAGGAACAAGAAATGCATTTTTCTTTTTACCACAAGAAATAATGAAAACCATCCACAAAAGTATGGAAATGGCTATCATCACCTTCGATAGAGTATGGACCCAACCTTAATTGCTGCCTTTGATTCATCCAGTCTGGCATTTTGCATGATGTACTCTCATATAAGTTAAATAAATAATGTGACAATATACAGCCTTGTCATACTCCTTTTCTAGTCTTAAGCCAATCACTTGTTTCATGTTTAGTTCTAACTGATGCTTCTTTGCCCACATACAGGTTCCTCAGGAAAGAAGTAAGATGATCTGGTACTCCTATCACTTTGAGGACTTAGCACAGGCTACACTACAGTACTACTACACTGGAGTGTAGTCAATGAAGCAGAAGTAAAGTTTTTTTTCTGAAACTCCCTTACTTTTTCCACAATCCAGTGAATTTTGGCAATTTGGTCTTTAGTTCCTCTGCCTCTTTGAAAACCAACCTGCTCTTCTGGTAATTCTCAGTTCACATTTTGCTGAAGCTTATCTTGCAGAATCTTAAGCATAACCTTGTTGGTATATGAAATAAGTAATTGTTCAGTAATTTGAACATTCCTTGGCATTGCCCTTCTTTAAGATTGGGACATAAGCTATCTTTTCTAATGCAGTGGCCATTGTTGAATTTTCCAAATTTGCTGGTATAATGGGTTTAGCATGATAACAGCTTCATCTTTTAGCATTTTATATGGCTTAGCTGAAATTCCATCACTTCAACCAGCCTTACTGTTAGCAATAATTCCGAAGGCCCACTAGACCTTCTTCTTCAGGATACTGGTTCTAGATCAGTGACCACACTATCATAGTTATCAGTGATGTTAATATATTTCTTGATTAGTTCTTTTGTGTATCCTTGCCACCTCTTCTTAATCTCTTCTTCTTCTGTTAAGTCCCAGTTTTTGTCTTTTATTGTGGCCATTTTTACATGAAATTTTACCTTGCCATCTCTAATTTTCTTAAAAGATCTCTTCTTTTTTCCCATTCTATTGTCTTTTATTTCGTTGCATTGCTCATTTAAGAATTCTTATCTCTTATATTATCTCTCCTTGCTTTTCTGTGGAATTCTGCATTCAGTTGGGTGTATCTTTAGCTTTCTCCTTTATCTTTAGCTTTCCTTCTTTCCTCAGCTATTTGTAAAGCCTCACTAGATACCATTTTGCTTTCTCAGAACTCTACTATGACCTGTCCACCTTGGGTAACCCTGCATGGCATAGCTCATAGTTTCATTGAATTATAGAAGCCCCTTCACCAAAACAAGGCAGTGATTCAAGGGCAGCCTGAATAGAATAGTGAAATGTTAAAAATAACTAGAGTATTTTCCATTTAGGAAGAAATTAATTTGGGCAGCTAGGTGGCACAGGAGATAGAGTAGAGGATATGGAGTCAGGACCACCTGAGTTCAAATTCTGCCTCAGACACCAGTTGTCTGACCCTCAGCAAGTCACTTTACAATTTCATCACCTGTAAAATGGTCATAATAAAAACAGCATCTACCTAACTAATATGGTTGTTGTGGGGATAAAATAAGTTAACAGAGTCTTTTGCAAACCTTAAAAGCAGAATATAAATTGTAACTCATTAAATGGAGGCATCTGAAATCTGGAATGCCTAATTTGATTTCTTTGGTCATGGTTTCAAGTGTCAAAGCATTTGCAAAGTTTGAGTTAGATATGAATAGTTCTACTAAAAATATTGAGGTTTCTGTATCAGTTTTCTTGGGTGATATGCAGTGGCAAAAGAGGTAGTATTTTAAAAAAACTACCATATATGTCAAATACATGTTCTCCACAAGGAAATTTTATTTTCATTTGAGAAATATGGGTATTGAGTTCGAAAGCCAGAGGGGGAAGGGGAAGTCTGAATTACCCATGAATGTTTGAATAATGTAGGTCATAGAGAACAGCACCAGGTCATAGTGAGAGTATTGACTTTATTCCCATCTCTCACATGTATTTAATATGTGTGTGTGTGTGGGGGGGGATTTGGCAAGTCACTGACCTTCCTTGAACCTCAGTTTCCCCATCTATAAAGGGAAGGATTGAACTAGATGACCTCTGAAGTCCCTTCTTACTTGAAATTTATGCTCCTAAGTCAATAATGGCTTCAATTGGCACTTGAAAATAATTTTCACCTTTGAAAATATAAACATCAGAACTCTTTTCTTTCATTTTGCTTTTCCAATGATAACATCTGGTTTGAGTTTTTAATTATTTCTGTTACTTTTTATGTTTGTTGAATTTACAGTGGCTTTCAGTGGTTAGTGTAGGGCTTCCAGTGCCTTAGGGAAAACATGTGCAACTCTTTACAAATGAACAAGTTCTTATTGGCTGGGAGAGCTGCAAAGCCCCTATCTCACTCAATAGCAGGATGGGTGATTTGAATAATTTGATCCCCTCTTGAGAGCATCATCTGGGAATGGTTGTATAGATGGGTACATAAATGGCTACTCTCTCTCTCTCTCTCTCTCTCT